>NC_057806.1:255025386-255124163 GCF_018294505.1 Triticum aestivum | reverse complement strand
ATTAAGAAGTTGCAACACTTAAAACAAGGTAGTGAAACTGTAACAAAATATTATGATGATTTACAAACTACCTTGTTGCATTCCTCTTTAGAAGAAAGTGAAGATGATTTTATGGATAGATTTTGGGGAGGATTAAACCGTGATATTCAAGAGATACTAATTCATGAAGAGTGTTATCCTATGGACCATTTGTTTCATCTTGCTTGCAAAGCTGAACAGGAAATAAAACGACGTGTTGGCCACGAGGAGAACAAGCGCACGGCGCACATTCCAAGAGTTGATATGATTGTTCCTTCAACTACTAGGCATACTATGACAACCACATCCGTTGTTGTCAGGACTACATCACCTCCACCATGTGACACATCGCCCCCGAGAGTGGCTACATCATCTGAGTTGATCATAAGAGGTAATGACAAAGGTACTGATCTTCCATCTCTACATGAGAATGATGAATGCCTTGTCAATTTGAATGCACCATCTGATGAGCTACCCACTACTTTGATCACACCACCTATTTTAGAGGACTACGTTGATAATTTGACTTTGCCATGTGATCAAACAACTGAAATACCAAAAAATTTGAGTGCACCCATTGAATTAACTATTGATGCAAAAGAACCAATGTTTAATCATTTTGATATGACCTCTAATCTTGGTGATCATTCTGTGTTGTATGACTTATTGCATGTTTGCTTATTTAAGCATGTTGTAGCACGTAAATTTGATGCAAGTAAGGTTTATTCACCAATGTTGGGATGGTTTAATGATGAACATTGTCAATCTTTTGAAATGAATAAGAGCTTCACTTAAATGTGCAAACTGAGTTGCAATATTTTCATGCCTTCTACTTCTTGTGCTAATTTTTTGGCTTTAGATTTTATGAACTATGCAAGTTACTCATCTATTCATGTGTCATATATGCAAAAATCAAGGGAAGTAAAAATGGATGACATATACATATACAACATGTACACCTTGTCTCTTTTGTTAGCCACATTTCAGATTAAGCAACGCCGAGGACGGCTTTATTTTCAAGAAGGGGAGGATGATGAGGACATGACTACCTTGGATATGACCAAAAATATTGCATATATGCATATTTGTCAGGTGATTTCTAGTGCAAACTATTCAATAATCTATTTATGTTATCCAGAACAAAAATACTTCATACACTTTTGTGTTTTGTCTAATTGCAGGTGTATGGGACATTTGTAGAATCCACATATGAAGATAAGGAAGAAAGAGATGTTTATTTGCTGTCCAAAAAGTTCTCTCACGTCATTTTTGGCCCAAGAGAAGATAGAGTCCAAGTCTCTCACGTTCTGGATTCAGATTCGGACTGCACAGACATACCTGACTCAAAACGCACACAAGTTTTTCATACGGACTCCGAATTGGGTGATTCTTTTTTTGTTGGAAACTAGATTTCGTTTACTTTCCAACCCAATTGGAATCACCTTCAAATTCGTCCGGAGCGTTGAGTTGTGGACGAAACAATCTGATGCTGCAGCAGAATCCGAGTCAAACTACAAGTCCAAAGGTGTTACATCACCTCCACTTGGGCCCATTGGCCTTGTACGACCTAGATTTAGTTTAGGCTGCCTTGGGACGTCCTCCCACCTCCTTGGCCGCCACCCCTTGCTCCTATATAAGTAGATGATGAGGACATCAATACAATTGTTACACCCACAGCCCCTGCTGCTATACATACTGGACTAATTACTAGAGCTCGTGCACGCCAACTAAATTACCAGGTACTTTCGTTTCTTGGTAATGATTCTAATGTTCATGAGAATATGATGCTGCCTAAATTGGATACATTTGTTTTGCTTACAAATGAAGGGCCTAGCTTGGAGAAGGATGAACATTGGAGCAAGAACAAGCATGGAGATGATGGCATGCGTAAGGGAAACAAGAACGGAGTTACAGGTGATGATTTCGGGACTTTGAAGCCACCATAATGGGTGCATGAAGCCTTGGACGAAATATACAAGATGCCACTTCATAAATTTCGTCCCGAGGCTATTTTAGGTGCTGCGTCACCTTATTATTGGGCCAGGCCCATGTAATTTCGAAATACATAAGTTTAGGCTATTTTTAGAGTCCGTATGTGTGGGGAAACAAGAGATAGGGTTGATTTCGGACCCCTCCACCAAGGGCCACGAAATTCCCCCCCTCTTCCTCCATATATACAGCCCTTAGGGCATCGTTTAGACTTTGGGTTTTGTTTAGATTAAAAGTTCGCCATAGCTGCAACTTCGCGTACTTCGTTTGTGTTCAACGACCAGACAAAGGCGTCACAGAACCCCACCTTGATCAATAAAGCTTTCATCTTATATTCGCAATATCCAGATTGCAATCTCAGTTTCTTGCTTGTTCTTCGTTTGCTCGCAGGAAACAGACCCTCGTGGTCAGGTTGATCGTGCTCCGGCGTGGTCAATAACCTCTCGGAGTTGGTTTAGCGATTGCTAAGGCGCGACGTCCTCGCACGTTCGTAGTCGGATCGTCAAAGTCGACTTCCACCAAAGCGAAATCCATCATCTCATCGAAAGACGGGACACCTTTGCCTCTATCAAGTGGTATCAGATTTCCAGGTTGGTCGGTGAGATTTTACAGTTTTTCGTAGTTTAGATCGAGTCTGTTCTTCATACCTATAGTCCACGAAAAAGCCAAAAAAAAATTAGGGTTAGTTCATCCCATCCGAACCAATCTGAGCCTTGCATAATCTTTTCTGTATTTGCTTTGTTGAATCTGCGGTTGCATCGTCGTGTTCAGTTGCTGGTCTTAGCGTCTAGTCTTTTAGAGTTTCGAGTTCTGTTCACAAGTTGTCACGCCGTCGCCGCACCATCATCATCGCCCTGCCATCTACCACCACCACTCCGAATCCGTATCCATATACCACCACCAATCCGTGTCCATATACCACCACCGATCCATATCCATATACTACCACCGCTGCCATATACCACCACCATATATCCACCACCAATCCGAGTTCCTTGCTTATTAGGTTTGTTTTCGGGATCAATCTAGATTCCGATTCGTGTTTCCTTGCCGGAGTCGGGTAGCCACGCTCCGTTTAGGCCCAAAATTTTTCGAAAACGCATTTTTCGAAAAAATTTCTGGCTATCCTATTTTTAGGTGTTTCTGAGCGTTTTGAGACAGGTGCCATTATAGGAAGTTTTTTTGACCCGTTTCCAGTTTTTGGGTCCGGGCAGTCGAAAAAAAAAAAATTTGGTCGAAAAAATTTCGTGCCCATCCTGTCAGTTTGAGCTAGGAAGAGTTTTGAGACACTCGCCATTATAGTGATTTTTCGCAAAAAAAAAAGCAGCGCAAAAAAAAAGAGCGCAAAAAAAAAAGAGAGCGAAAAAAAAAAATTCAAAGTGTGCTTTTCCCTTGTTTACGTGCCGCGCCGTGATTTTGTTGGTGTTCTAGGCTCGCGTCTCTAGCACAGTCTAGCCTAGGACCAGCACAGTACCGTCGTTGAGCGTTTATTCAACTTTGCATCTCTGAATTGATTATTGCTGACCCTTTTTGCTACCATACTATAAGCCTTCCCAGCTCCACATACATCTACGTCGTGTGTTTGACTCTCCCTGGTAATCGCTCTATCCAAGCTTTGAGAGTTTTTGACAACAACGGTTGCCGATCACCGCCAGCTGCTGGGTAAGAACTGGTAAGAATTTGAGATTTGCTTGACGGATTTGTGATACACCACCACCACTTCTTAGTAGTCTGTAGGATCATATTCTTGTGTGTTTCTATTGCTGCTAACCATGCCAGGATCACAAGCCGACGAGATTGACTGGGAGAACTTATCGAACAAGGAGCTTCATGATAAGTTTCAGCACATGATGACTGAACAGGTGCAAGATGTGCTGAATAATTTTGAAGAGGCCATGGAGAAGATTACTGGCCTTGAGAAGACGTTCGAAACAAAGCTCGATAACAGATTTAATGAATTGCTCGCGCGTCTTCCACCACCACCACCCGCTGCACCTAACGCACCTCTCCAACAACAACAACAACGACTACCTCCACGTCGCGAAATAGACCTTCGCCGAGCGAGCCGTGTTCCTCTTGCGTTTGGCCAAACTGTTGGTGCTGCTGTTGATACTTCTGTGGCTACTGCTACTGCTGTTGCTGGTACCCAGGAGGATGATGAGTATGCAGGCGATTATGAGGATGAGGTTGATCAAAATCAGATCTACGAGCAGCCACCAGCACCACCACCAGCAGGTCGACCTCAGGTATATATTCGTAATGGTAGGCCTGCACCACCACCTCAGGTACGAGATGATGTCCATATTCCTAAACTGAAATTGAATATTCCACCATTTGAGGGTAGATATGTTCCTGATATATATCTTACTTGGGAGTTAGAAACTGAACAACGATTTACATGTTTACAATATCCTGAGGAGAGACGAGTTGCTGCTGCTTTTTGTGCTTTCACTAGTTTTGCATGTGTATGGTGGTCTGAACATTGTAGATTATATCCTATTCCAACTACTTGGGCTGCTTTGAAAACTGCTATGCGTACGCGTTGGGTTCCACCATATTATCAACGTGAATTGCTTCAAAAATTGCAGCGTTTAAGACAAGGGAAAAATTCTGTAGAAGAATATTATCAGGAATTACAAACTGGCATGATTAGATGTGGTATTGTTGAGGAGAATGAAGCTATGCTTGCACGTTTTCTGGGTGGATTAAATAGAGAGATTCAGACCATTCTAGACTATAAGGAGTATACTAATATCACTCGTTTATTCCATCTTGCTTGTAAAGCTGAACGTGAAGTGCAGGATCGACAAGCATTGGGGCGAACTAACTTTTCTGCAGGCCAACCTTCATCATGGACACCACGTGCATCTTCTACTTCAACTGCACCAGCACCTCCATCCGGTGCCACCTCCAGCCGTGATACAAGAAAACAAGCACAACCACCATTATCTGCCAAGAGCGCACCTGCGGGGCCTGCACAGCGTTCTTCTTCTTCCATGGCATCAACAGGGCACACAAGTGATATTATTTGTCGTCGTTGTAAGGGAGGAGGTCATTATGCGAGAGAATGCAAATCTCCGCGTGTGATGATTGCTACCGCGGATGGTGGATATGAGTCCGCTAGTGACTATGATGAGGAGACTTTGGCTCTTATTACACGTGAAGAACATGGTGGAGATGATTCTGATCATGAGACGCAATACATGGCTCCTGAAGACGCTGACAGGTATGAATGTTTAGTTGCTCAACGTGTTTTGAGTGTGCAGGTCACACAAGCTGAGCAAAATCAGAGGCACAATTTGTTCCATACCAAGGGAGTTGTGAAGGAACGTTCTGTGCGCGTCATAATAGACGGAGGGAGCTGCAACAATTTGGCTAGCATGGAGATGGTGGAGAAGCTTTCTCTCACCACAAGACCACATCCACATCCTTACTACATCCAATGGTTCAACACCAGCGGCAAGGTTATGGTAACACGTACTGTTCGTGTGCATTTTAGTATCTCTACATATGCTGATTATGTTGATTGTGATGTGGTACCTATGCAAGCATGTTCCTTATTACTTGGTAGACCATGGCAATTTGATAAAAATTCTGTACACCATGGTAGACACAATCACTATACTCTTGTTCATAAGGATAAAAATATTACTTTGCTTCCTATGACTCCTGATTCCATTTTGAAAGATGATATTAATAGAGCTAATAAAGCACAACAGGAGAAGAATAAGAGTGAAAATCAGATTGTGGCAAAAGAATTTGAGCAACAAATGAAGCCTAATAATAAACCATCTAGTGTTGCTTCTGAAATTAAATTGAAAAGTGCATGTTTATTTGCCACCAAATCTGATATTGATGAGCTAGATTTCAGCAAATCTGTTTGCTATGCTTTTGTGTGCAAAGAGGCATTATTTTCATTCGAGGACGTGCCTTCCTCTTTGCCTCCTGCTGTCACTAACATTTTGCAGGAGTTCGCTGACGTCTTTCCACAAGACGTGCCACCGGGATTACCGCCTATTCGAGGGATTGAGCATCAGATTGACTTAATTCCCGGTGCTTCACTGCCAAACCGTGCACCATACCTGATAGAGGCGAGGGTGTCCCGATCTTTCGATGAGATGATAACTATCGATTTGGTGGAGACGACTTTGACGATCCGACTACAAACGTGCACGACGTTGCGCCTTAGCAATCGCTAAACCAACTCCGAGAGGTTATTGACCACGCTGGAGCACGATCAACCTGACCACGAAGGTCTATTCCTGCAAGCAATCGAAGAACGAGCAAGAATATGATAAAGCAATCTAAATATTGCGAATATATATGAAGTATTGATAATGGTGGGGATCCGTAAGCGGTCTTGGTCTGGTCGTTGGACACAAACGAAGTACACGAAGTTGCACTGGCTAACTTTTAACTAAACAAATCCCAAGGAAAAGCTACTAGATGGATCTACTTATATAGGAGCAAGGGGTGGCGGCCAAGGAGGTGGGAGGACGTCCCAAGGCAGCCTAAAACTAAATCTAGGTCGTACAAGGCCAATGGGCCCAAGTGGAGGTGATGTAACACCTTTGGACTTGTAGTTTGACTCGGATTCTGCTGCAGCATCAGATTGTTTCGTCCACAACTCAACGCTCCGGACGAATTTGAAGGTGATTCCAATTGGGTTGGAAAGTGCACGAAATCTAGTTTCCAACAAAAAAAATCACCCAATTCGGAGTCCGTATGAAAAACTTGTGTGCATTTTGAGTCAGGTATGTCTGTGCAGTCCGAATCTGAATCCAGAACGTGAGAGACTTGGACTCTATCTTCTCTTGGCCCAAAAGTGACGTGAGAGGACTTTTTGAACACAACCTAAACATCTCCTTTTCCCTTATCTTCATATGTGGATTGTACAAATGTCCCATACACCTGCAATTAGACAAAACACAAAAGTGTGTGAAGTATTTTTGTTCTGGATAACATAAATAGATTATTGAATAGTTTGCACTAGAAATCACCTGACAAATATGCATATATGCAATATTTTTGGTCATATCCAAGGTAGTCATGTCCTCATCATCCTCCCCTTCTTGAAAATAAAGCCGTCCTAGGCGTTGCTTAATCTGAAATGTGGCTAACAAAAGAGACAAGGTGTACATGTTGTATATGTATATGTCATCCATTTTTACTTCCCTTGATTTTTGCATATATGACACATGAATAGATGAGTAACTTGCATAGTTCATAAAATCTAAAGCCAAAAAATTAGCACAAGAAGTAGAAGGCATGAAAATATTGCAACTCAGTTTGCACATATAAGTGAAGCTCTTATTCATTTCAAAAGATTGACAATGTTCATCATTAAACCATCCCAACATTGGTGAATAAACCTTACTTGCATCAAATTTACATGCTACAACATGCTTAAATACACAAACATGCAATAAGTCATTCAACACAGAATCATCACCAAGATTAGAGGTCATATCAAAATGATTAAACATTGGTTCTTTTGCATCAATAGTTAATTCAATGGGTGCACTCAAAAGTGTTGGTATTTCAGTTGTTTGATCACATGGCAAAGTCAAATTATCAACGTAGTCCTCTAAAATAGGTGGTGTGATCAAAGTAGTGGGTAGCTCATCAGATGGTGCATTCAAATTGACAAGGCATTCATCATTCTCATGTAGAGATGGAAGATCAGTACCTTTGTCATTACCTCTTATGATCAACTCAGATGATGTAGCCACTCTCGGGGGCGATGTGTCACATGGTGGAGGTGATGTAGTCCTGACAACAACGGATGTGGTTGTCATAGTATGCCTAGTAGTTGAAGGAACAATCATATCAACTCTTGGAATGTGCGCCGTGCGCTTGTTCTCCTCGTGGCCAACACGTCGTTTTATTTCCTGTTCAGCTTTGCAAGCAAGATGAAACAAATGGTCCATAGGATAACACTCTTCATGAATTAGTATCTCTTGAATATCACGGTTTAATCCTCCCCAAAATCTATCCATAAAATCATCTTCACTTTCTTCTAAAGAGGAATGCAACAAGGTAGTTTGTAAATCATCATAATATTTTGTTACAGTTTCACTACCTTGTTTTAAGTGTTGCAACTTCTTAATCATGTCACGGGTATAATAAGCAGGGACGAATGTATGTCGCATGGCAAGTTTCAAATCATCCCAAGTAGTAGGTATATAATCAGGGTGTAACCGACAATATTCACTCCACCAAACCAAAGCATAACCAGTGAAAGAACCAACCGCAACCTTAACCTTTTTATGTTCATCGAAATTATGGGAAGCAAATATATTTTTTATGTCGAACTCCCATTCAATATATAAAGCAGGTTTAAAACGGCCATTAAATGGTGGTATAGATACATTAACCTGATCATGTGCATTTGGATGTTTGTGCACCTCTCGTGACGGTTGTGGTATTTGCAAAGGTGGTGGCACGTCTCCCGCGATTGACAAAGCCCATGAATTGACTCTGGATCCTGTCATGATTAGTAGAACAAGAAACAAAACCCAAAAATAATGTTCCTATAACTACTAGGATGTGGTGGTAAAACGCTCACAGTAAAGCAAATATCAATCTCTTACAAGTTCTTACCATGCAGCAGGCGGTGATCGGCAACCAGCGGTGTCAAGTAACTCCGAATATTGAGTAAAGCGATTGCCAGGGGAGCGTACGTATACACGGTGTAGAAATATGTGGAGCTGGGTTGGCTATATATGGTAGCAAAAGATTAGCAATAATCAATTCAAAGATGCAATGTTGAATAAACGCTCAACGACGGTACTGTGCTGGTCCTAGGCTAGACCGGACTTGATGAGGACATCAATACAATTGTTACACCCACAGCCCCTGCTGCTATACATACTGGACCAATTACTAGAGCTCGTGCACGCCAACTAAATTACCAGGTACTTTCGTTTCTTGGTAATGATTCTAATGTTCATGAGAATATGATGCTGCCTAAATTGGATACATTTGTTTTGCTTACAAATGAAGGGCCTAGCTTGGAGAAGGATGAACATTGGAGCAAGAACAAGCATGGAGATGATGGCATGCGCAAGGGAAACAAGAACGGAGTTACAAGTGATGATTTCAGGACTTTGAAGCCACCATAATGGGTGCATGAAGCCTTGGACGAAATATACAAGATGCCACTTCATAAATTTCGTCCCGAGGCTATTTTAGGTGCTGCGTCACCTTATTATTGGGCCAGGCCCATGTAATTTCGAAATACATAAGTATAGGCTATTTTTAGAGTCCGTATGAGTGGGGAAACAAGAGATAGGGTTGATTTCGGACCCCTCCACCAAGGGCCACGAAATTCCCCCCCCCCTCTTCCTCCATATATACAGCCCTTAGGGCATCGTTTAGACTTTGGGTTTTGTTTAGATTAAAAGTTCGCCATAGTTGCAACTTCGCGTACTTCGTTTGTGTTCAACGACCAGACAAAGGCGTCACAGAACCCCACCTTGATCAATAAAGCTTTCATCTTATATTCGCAATATCCAGATTGCAATCTCAGTTTCTTGCTTGTTCTTCGTTTGCTCGCAGGAAACAGACCCTCGTGGTCAGGTTGATCGTGCTCCGGCGTGGTCAATAACCTCTCGGAGTTGGTTTAGCGATTGCTAAGGCGCGACGTCCTCGCACGTTCGTAGTCGGATCGTCAAAGTCGACTTCCACCAAAGCGATATCCATCATCTCATCGAAAGACGGGACACCTTTGCCTCTATCACTTTGTTTTAGGTTTACCTCGAACAAAGAAGGGGAGGGATAGCATATTTGTTGTCGTGGATAGATTCTCGAAAATGGCACACTTTATACCATGTCATAAAAGCGATGATGCTGTTAATGTTGCTGATTTGTTCTTTCGTGAAATTATTCGCTTGCATGGTGTGCCAAATACTATTGTTTCAGATCGTGATACTAAATTTCTTAGCCACTTTTGGAGATGTTTATGGGCTAAGTTGAGGACTAAACTGCTTTTTAGTACTACTTGTCACCCCCAAACTGATGGACAAACTGAAGTAGTCAATAGAATGTTGTCTACTATGCTTAGGGCTGTTTTGAAGAATAATAAGAAAATGTGGGAGGAATGCTTGCCTCATATTGAATTTGCTTATAATCGTTCATTGCATTCTACTACTAAGATGTGCCCTTTTGAAGTTGTGTATGGTTTCCTACCTCGTGCACCTATTGATTTGTTGCCTCTTCCATCTTCGGAGAAGGTTAATTTTGATGCTAAACAACATGCTGAATTGATTTTAAAAATGCATGAGTTAACTAAGGAAAACACTGAGCGCATGAATGCTAAATATAAACTTGCTGGAGATAAGGGTAGAAAACATGTTGTGTTTGCACCTGGAGATCTTGTTTGGTTACATTTGCGTAAGGATAGATTTCCTGATTTGCGCAAATCAAAGTTAATGCCACGTGCTGATGGTCCCTTTAAGGTGTTAGAAAAAATAAATGATAATGCATATAAACTTGAGCTGCCTGCAGATTTTGGGGTTAGTCCCACTTTTAACATTGCAGATTTGAAGCCTTATTTGGGTGAGGAAGATGAACTTCCGTCGAGGACGACTTCATTTCAAGAAGGGGAGGATGATGAGGACATCAATACAATTGTTACACCCACAGCCCCTGCTGCTATACATACTGGACCAATTACTAGAGCTCGTGCACGCCAACTAAATTACCAGGTACTTTCGTTTCTTGGTAATGATTCTAATGTTCATGAGAATATGATGCTGCCTAAATTGGATACATTTGTTTTGCTTACAAATGAAGGGCCTAGCTTGGAGAAGGATGAACATTGGAGCAAGAACAAGCATGGAGATGATGGCATGCGCAAGGGAAACAAGAACGGAGTTACAGGTGATGATTTCGGGACTTTGAAGCCACCATAATGGGTGCATGAAGCCTTGGACGAAATATACAAGATGCCACTTCATAAATTTCGTCCCGAGGCTATTTTAGGTGCTGCGTCACCTTATTATTGGGCCAGGCCCATGTAATTTCGAAATACATAAGTATAGGCTATTTTTAGAGTCCGTATGTGTGGAGAAACAAGAGATAGGGTTGATTTCGGACCCCTCCACCAAGGGCCACGAAATTCCCCCCCTCTTCCTCCATATATACAGCCCTTAGGGCATCGTTTAGACTTTGGGTTTTGTTTAGATTAAAAGTTCGCCATAGCTGCAACTTCGCGTACTTCGTTTGTGTTCAACGACCAGACAAAGGCGTCACAGAACCCCACCTTGATCAATAAAGCTTTCATCTTATATTCGCAATATCCAGATTGCAATCTCAGTTTCTTGCTTGTTCTTCGTTTGCTCGGAGGAAACAGACCCTCGTGGTCAGGTTGATCGTGCTCCGGCGTGGTCAATAACCTCTCGGAGTTGGTTTAGCGATTGCTAAGGCGCGACGTCCTCGCACGTTCGTAGTCGGATCGTCAAAGTCGACTTCCACCAAAGCGAAATCCATCATCTCATCGAAAGACGGGACACCTTTGCCTCTATCAGTAGATCCATCTAGTAGCTTTTCCTTGGGATTTGTTTAGTTAAAAGTTAGCCATTGCAACTTCGTGTACTTCGTTTGTGTCCAACGACCAGACCAAGACCGCTTACGGATCCCCACCATTATCAATACCTCATATATATTTGCAATATTCAGATTGCTTTATCATATTCTTGCTCGTTCTTCGATTGCTTGCAGGAATAGACCTTCGTGGTCAGGCTGACCGTGCTTCCGGCATCGTCAGTAACCTCAGGAGATTGGTTTAGCGATTGCTAAGGCGCAACGTCGTGCACGTTTGTAGTCGGATCGTCAAAGTCATCTCCACCAAATCGATAGTTATCATCTCATCGAAAGATCGGGACACCCCGCCTCTATCATGAGAGATAGCTTCTCCACCATCTCCATGCTAGCCAAGTTATTGCAGCTCCCTCCATCTATGATCACGCGAACAGAACGTTCCTTCACAACTCCCTTTGTATGGAACAAATTATGCCTCTGATTTTGCTCAGCTTGTGTAACCTACACACTCAAAACACGTTGAGCAACTAAACATTCATACCTGTCAGCATCTTCAGGAGCCATGTATTGCGTCTCATGATCAGAATCGTCTCCACCGTGTTCGTCACGTGTAATAAGAGCCAAAGTCTCCTCATCATAGTCACTAGCAGACTCATACCCACCATCCTCAGTAATAATCATCACACGCTTAGATGGGCATTCTCTCGCATAATGACCTCCACCCTTGCAACGTCGACAAATAATATCATGTGTTTGCCCTGTTGATGCCATGGATGAAGAAGAGCTCTTTGCAGGCCCAGAAGGTGTGCTCTTGGCAGATAGTGGTGATTGTGCCTACTTTATTGTATCACGGTTGGAGGTGGCAGCCGACGGAGGCGCCGGTGTAGCATAACGTGTGGAAGTAGATGATGCACGTGGTGTCCATGATGAAGGTCGACCTGCAGAAAAGTTAGTCCGCGCCAATGCCTGTCGATCCTGCACTTCACGTTCAGCTTTACAAGCAAGATGGAATAAACGAGTGATATTAGTATACTCCTTATACTCTAGAATCGTCTGAATATCTCTATTTAATCCACCCATAAAACGTGCAAGCATAGCTTCATTCTCCTCAACAATACCACATCTAATCATGCCAGTTTGTAATTCCTGATAATATTCTTCTACAGAATTTTTTCCCTGTCTTAAGCGCTGCAATTTTTGAAGTAATTCACGTTAATAATATGGTGGAACCCAACGAGTACGCATAGCAGTTTTCAAAGCAGCCGAAGTAGCCGGAATAGGAAATAATCTACAATGCTCAGACCACCAAACACATGCAAAACTAGTGAATGCACAAACAGCAGCAGGAACACGTCTCTCCTCGGGATATTGTAAACATGTAAATCATTGTTCAGTTTCTAACTCCCAAGTAAAATATATATCAGGAACATATCTACCCTCAAATGGTGGAATATTCAATTTTAGTTTAGGGAGATGGTCATGATCTCGTACCTGAGGGTGAGCCCTACCATTGCCATTATTTGCATGTGGACGACCTGGTGGTTGCTGTGCTGGTGGTGGCACGTAGTTCTGATTTTGATCAACCTCATCCTCATAATCTCCCACATAATCATCCTCCTCCACATCAGCAGTAGGAGCCACAGAAGTATCAACAGCAGCACCAGCAGTTTGGCCCGATTGAAGAGGGACTCGGCTCGCTCGGCGGAGGGCTGTTTCCCGACGTGGAGGTAGTCGGTGTTGTTGCTGTTGTTGCAGAGGTGCAGCAGGAGCAGCCGGTGGTGGTGGTGGAAAACGCGAAAGCAATTCAGCAAACTTGTTATCGAGCTTTGTTTCAAACGTCTTCTCCATGCCATCTATCTTCTCCATGGCCTCTTCAAATCTGTTTATCACATCTTGCACGTGTACACTCATCATTTGCTGAAACGTATCATGAAACTCCTTGTTCGTCAAGTTCTCCCAGTCAGTCTCGTCGGATTGTGATCCTGGCATGGTTAGCAGCAATAGAAACACACAAGAATATGATCCTACAGACTATTAACAAGTGGTGGTGGTGGCGGGTGTCACAAATCCGTCAAGCAAATCTCAAATTCTTACCAGTTCTTACCCAGCAGCAGGCGGTGATCGGCAACTATTATAGTCAAAACTCTCAAAAGCTTGGATAGAGCGATTGCCAGGGAGAGTCAAACGCACGATGTAGATGTATGTGGAGCTGGGAAGGCTTATAGTATGGTAGCAAAAAGAGTCAGCAATAATCAATTCAGAGATGCAAAGTTGAATAAACGCTCAACGACGGTACTGTGCTGGTCCTAGGCTAGACCGTGCTAGAGACGCGAGCCTAGAACACTAACAAAATCACGGCGCGGCACGTAAATAAGGGAAAAGCACACTCTGGAACTATTTTTTTTCACTCTTTTTTTTGCGCTCCTTTTTTTTGCGCTCCTCTTTTTTTTTGCGAAAAATCACTATAATGGCGAGTGTCTCAAAACTCTTCCCTCGTCAAACTGATAGGATGGGCACGGATATTTTTTTTCACTTTTTTTTCGGAAATCAGGGCAGCGACGACGAAAAAGTGCGACAAAATATCACTATGATGGCACGTGGCTCAAAAGACTCAGAAAAGCCTAAAAATAGGATAGGGAAAAAAATTGCCCGTGAAAATTTTGGCCTAAAAACTACCCGGGGGTCTCCAGACTCTTTTTTTTCCGAGACCTATGCAGGCAAGGAAACACGAATCGGAATTTAGATTGATCTCAAGAACAAACCTAATATGAGAAGAACTCGGATTGATGGTGGATATATGGTTGTGGTATATGGCAGCGGTGGTGGTATATGGTAGCGGTGGTGGTATATGGATACAGATTGGTGGTGGTATATGGATATGGATTCAGAGCGGTGGCGGATAAGCAAAAGTGGTAGATGGGCGATGATGATGGTGCGGCGGCGGCGTGACAACTTATGACCAGAACTCGAAACTCTAAAAGACTAGACTCTAAGACCAGCAACTTGACACGACGATGCAACCACAAATTCAACAAAGCAAAAACCCTAAAAAGATTATGCAAAGGCTCAGATTGGTTCGGATATGATGAACTAACCCTAAAATTTTTTTGTGGCTTTTTCGTGGACTGTAGGTATGAAGAACAGACTCGATCTAATCTACGAAAAACTGTAAAATCTCACCGAGCTACCTGGAAATCTGATACCACTTGATAGAATCGAGGGTCCCGATGTTTCGATGAGATGGTGGCTATCGTTTTCTATGGGAGTCGACTTTGACGATCCGACTACGAACGTGCGAGACGTCGCGCCTTAGCAATCGCTAAACCAGCTTCCAAGGGTTATTGACCACGCCGGAGCACGATCAACCTGACCACTAGGGTCTGTTTCCTGCGAGCAAATGAAGAACAAGCAAGAAACTGAGATTGCAATCTGGATATTGTGAATATAAGATGAAAGCTTTATTGATCAAGGTGGGGTTCTGTGACATCTTGGTCTGGTCGTTGGACACAAACGAAGTACGCGAAGTTGCAGCTATGGCGAACTTTTGATCTAAACAAAACCCAAAGTCTAAACGACGCCCTAAGGGCTGTATATATGGAGGAAGAGGGGGGAATTTCGTGGCCCTTGAGGGTGGGGTCCGAAACCAACCCTAACTCTTGTTTCCCCACACATACGGACTCTAAAAATAGCCTATACTTAATATTTCGAAATTACATGGGCCTGGCCCATTAATAAGGTGGCGCAGCACCTAGAATAGCCTATGGACGAATATTATGAAGTGGCATCTTGTATATTTCGTCTAAGGCTTCATGCACTCCTTATGGCGGCTTTAAAGTCCTGAAATCATCACTTGTAACTCCGTTCTTGATCCCCTTGCGCATGCCATCAACTCCATGTGTGTTCTTGCTCCAATGTTCATCCTTCTCCAAGCTAGGCCCTTCATTTGTAAGCAAAACAAATGTATCCAATTTAGGCAGCATCATAATCTCATGAACATTAGAATCATTACCAAGAAACGAAAGTACCTGGTAATTTAATTGGCGTGCGCGAGCTCTAGTAATTGGTCCAGTATATGTAACAGTAGGGGCTGTGGGTGTAACAATGGTATTGATGTCCTCATCACAAGAGCTTCAAAACGAGCTAAAGAAAACGTCAAAATCGGAGTTCGGATGAATTAGTTATGGCCAAAACAAAATTTTAGCGAAGTCAGTTTTTACAGGTAGCGGACGTCCGGAAATGGACGGATGTCCGGTCGCCGGACGTCCGGTCGGGTCGGAAAACCGCTAATTTCAGCCCGGGTTAGGGGTTCCGGTCGTCCGGTAAGGTCGGATGTCCGGTGCTTCTTGGGTCTTCGGACGTCCGGTAAAATGTATCGGGGTCAACTCCAGATCCGAGATTCGAGACGCGATTTTGGGCGGAATTTGGGGATTTTGGGGTCAGAATTGATGAGATTTCGTGGCTGAAAGATGGGGAAACTTGGGGAGATTCTAGATCCACTCGAAACCAAGCAAATCCATGGATCAAAATCAACAAAACATCATCAAACCAACAAATCACAAAAAAAAATTGGGGCTATTTTTGGTGGGGATTTTCGAATTTAGGACAAAATCAAGCAAAAGAAGGCTAGAAAACGGTGGGGGAGGCTCCGAAATCATGATCAACGTGGCTCATGATACAAAGATGAAATAGGGTAGGAACCCTATAGCCCGATCTTTCACGAAAGGAGCGAATCCCGCAATGAACACAAAGAACACGAGGAGGGAAACGAGGGGAAAATCACGAGGGGAACACAAGAGAACACTCAAACCAACAAGAATGATCACACATGCGCTAGATCCATGAACACAAAGGGAGATACAAGATCCAAATTCAACAACGGACGATACAAGAGGTAACCGGTTCTTCTCCGCGAGGAGGTCTTGAATCCACGGGGGGATCTTCCCTTAGAAAGGAGGCTTGAATCCAAGGGAATCTTCTCCAAAGAGGCCGCAGTCTCCCGCACGGAGGAGATCTGATATGGATGAGCATAGCTCTATCTCTCAAATGAGCTAAACCAACGCTAACCCTAGAAAGGAGGAGGGAGAGGTCTATTTATAGTCTTAGTGCAAATGGGGGGTGAAGTGAAGGGGTACATGGGCCTCAGCCCGCAACTAGACACAGCCAGGTACCGGACGTCCGCTTGGGACCGGTCGTCCGGTGGCTCGTGGGCGGCCGGACGTCTGGTAGGGGCCGGTTGTCCGCTCGTTCTGGCTCGGATGCTGGTGTAGTGGATTTCCGGTCTGGACCGGTCGTCTGGTTGCCGGTCGTCCGGTGGCGTCGGACGTCCGCTCGTTTGGCTCGGGTGTAGGGACACCGGTCGTCCGGTGGATCTTCAGGCGCTGGATGTCCGGACCCGACCGGTCGTCCGGTGGCTGGAGCTTCTTCGACAGCTCTTCTTCTCGCGTCTTCGTTTCCACGCTTCCCTCGCGGATGGTGTAGGTGTTCCTTGGCGCTTGCACTCCTCCACGTCGTCCGTAGCTTTCCGACAATACCTATGCATGCACACGGGAGAAGTGTCAAGTAGTATACCATCCTCGAAGGGGTCAAGTGAGCACGTGTAAAGGATATGATTCACATTTGTGTATGTGAAGTAGAGGTCGCACGTTTCACTTTCCAAACGGACTCTTGACATGGTGATGTCCGTAGGATGCTCCGCATCATGATCTGGACCCATCGGTAACAACAACCCGGGTCGGGTTCGGGACAGCTTTCGGACACGCGGGAGGGGGTCTGAGTATTGCATGAAGAGGGGTTAGATGGCCGCAGTCAAGTGTGGTTGGACTGAGAGGTCATCGAAGAAAATTGGTTTGACAACATCTCGTGGAGACATCGAGAGAGGCGGCAACTACGAACGGTTACGAGCTTTTTGAAAACAAGTGGATGCAATGCTCGTGATGACATGATGAAATGCAACGAACAATAAAAAACACGGCGACAATGAAATAACTAGAAGGCTTCTAGAGCATCGGTGTCGGGTCGTCACAACACTCGTCCACTTACAAGAGATCTCGTCCCGAGATCTAAGGATGGCAACGGAGAGAAGTGGGAGAGCAAGAGGTAAAACAAAGTTGCTTCTTAGACAAAAGACTGAAACCAACGAACCTTGAGAGGTTAAACAAATTGAAAGAAGGAATCCAACAAAGATGCAAGAAGGTGAAAACACTCCGTTATAAAAGATAAGCAAGGAACATTGCGAGAACCTTGTAGGTTGAAGGACATGAAACCAGATCTTAACGGACCAAAAAGAATATGAAAGCATACCGGTAGAAAAGAGAAACAAGGAACACCATGTGAACCTTGTAGTTTGCAAAGCTATGAATGAAGAGAACAATGGACAAGAAGTATATGCAAGCACTCCGGTTGAAACGAGATGTACAAGGAACGATAAAGATCAATTACGACAACACTCTGGTTGGAAACGGAAAGCAAAGAATGTGAACTTGGCAAAATGAAAGCACTTGGAGGAGACTTGATGAGGACATCAATACCATTTTTACACCCACAGCCCCTACTGTTACATATACTGGACCAATTACTAGAGCTCGCGCACGCCAATTAAATTACCAGGTACTTTCGTTTCTTGGTAATGATTCTAATGTTCATGAGCTTATGATGCTGCCTAAATTGGATACATTTGTTTTGCTTACAAATGAAGGGCCTAGCTTGGAGAAGGATGAACATTGGAGCAAGAGCACACATGGAGTTGATGGCATGCGCAAGGGGATCAAGAACGGAGTTACAAGTGATGATTTCAGGACTTTAAAGCCGCCATAAGGAGTGCATGAAGCCTTGGATGAAATATACAAGATGCCACTTCATAATATTCGTCCATAGGCTATTCTAGGTGCTGCGTCACCTTATTAATGGGCCAGGCCCATGTAATTTCGAAATACTTAAGTATAGGCTATTTTTAGAGTCCGTATGTGTGGGGAAACAAGAGTTAGGGTTGGTTTCAGACCCCACCCTCAAGGGCCACGAAATTCCCCCCTCTTCCTCCATTATACAGCCCTTAGGGCGTCGTTTAGACTTTGGGTTTTGTTTAGATCAAAAGTTCATCATAGCTGCAACTTCGCGTACTTCGTTTGTGTCCAACGACCAGACCAAGACGTCACAGAACCCCACCTTGATCAATAAAGCTTTCATCTTATATTCGCAATATCCAGATTGCAATCTCAGTTTCTTGCTTGTTCTTCGTTTGCTCGCAGGAAACAGACCCTCGTGGTCAGGTTGATCGTGCTCCGGCGTGGTCAATAACCCTCCGAAGTTGGTTTAGCGATTGCTAAGGCGCGACGTCTCGCACGTTCGTAGTCGGATCGTCAAAGTCGAACGTCCGAGAGGTTATTGACTACGAACGTGCGAGGACGTCGCGCCTTAGCAATCGCTAAACCAACTCCGAGAGGTTATTGACCACGCCGGAGCACGATCAACCTGACCACGAGGGTCTATTTCCTGCGAGCAAACGAAGAACAAGCAAGAAACTGAGATTGCAATCTGGATATTGCGAATATAAGATGAAAGCTTTATTGATCAAGGTGGGGTTCTGTGACGCCTTTGTCTGGTCGTTGAACACAAACGAAGTACGCGAAGTTGCAGCTATGGCGAACTTTTAATCTAAACAAAATCCAAAGTCTAAACGGTGCCCTAAGGGCTGTATATATGGAGGAAGAGAGGGGGAATTTCGTGGCCCTTGGTGGAGGGATCCGAAATCAACCCTATCTCTTGTTTCCCCACACATACGGACTTTAAAAATAGCCTATACTTATGTATTTCGAAATTACATGGGCCTGGCCCAATAAAAAGGTGACGCAGCACCTATAATAGCCTCGGGATGAAATTTATGAAGTGGCATCTTGTATATTTCGTCCAAGGCTTCATGCACCCATTATGGTGGCTTCAAAGTCCTGAAATCATCACTTGTAACTCCGTTCTTGTTCCCCTTGCGCATGGCATCATCTCCATGCTTGTTCTTGCTCCAATGTTCATCCTTCTCCAAGCTAGGCCTTTCATTTGTAAGAAAAACAAATGTATCCAATTTAGGCAGCATCATATTCTCATGAACATTAGAATCATTACCAAGAAACGAAAGTACTTGATAATTTAATTGGCGTGCGCGAGCTCTAGTAATTGGTCCCGTATATGTAGCAGTAGGGGCTGTGGGTGTAACAATGGTATTGATGTCCTCATCATCCTCCCCTTCTTGAAATGAAGTCGTCCTCGACGGAAACTCATCTTCCTCACCCAAATAAGGCTTCAAATCTGCAATGTTAAAAGTGGGACTAACCCCAAAATCTGCAGGCAGCTCAAGTTTATATGCATTATCATTTATTTGCTCTAACACCTTAAAGGGACCATCAGCACGTGGCATTAGCTTTGATTTGCGCAAATCAGGAAATCTATCCTTATGCAAATGTAACCAAACAAGATCTCCAGGTGCAAACACAACATGTTTTCTACCCTTATCTCCAGCAAGTTTATATTTAGCATTCATACGCTCAATGTTTTCCTTAGTTAACTCATGCATTTTTAAAATCAATTCAGCACGTTGTTTAGCATCAAAATTAACCTTCTCCGAAGATGGAAGAGGCAACAAATCAATAGGTGCACGAGGTAGGAAACCATACACAACTTCAAAAGGGCACATCTTAGTAGTAGAATGCAATGAACGATTATAAGCAAATTCAATATGAGGCTAGCATTCCTCCCACATTTTCTTATTATTCTTCAAAACAGCCCTAAGCATAGTAGACAACGTTCTATTGACTACTTCAGTCTGTCCATCAGTTTGGGGGTGACAAGTAGTACTAAAAAGCAGTTTAGTCCCCAACTTAGCCCATAAACATCTCCAAAAGTGGCTAAGAAATTTAGTATCACGATCTGAAACAATAGTATTTGGCACACCATGCAAGCGAATAATTTCACGAAAGAACAAATCAGCAACATTAACAGCATCATCGCTTTTATGACATGGTATAAAGTGTGCCATTTTCGAGAATCTATCCACGACAACAAATATGCTATCCCTCCCCTTCTTTGTTCGAGGTAAACCTAAAACAAAGTCCATAGATATATCCTCCCAAGGAACACTAGGTACAGGCAAAGGCATATATAAACCATGACGATTGAGTCGTGACTTAGCTCTTTGACATGTAGTGCATTGAGCAATAAAACGCTCAACATCCTGTCTCATCTTTGGCCAAAAGAAATGTGTGGCAAGTACGTCCTCCGTCTTCTTCACGCCAAAGTGTCCCATTAATCCTCCTCCATGCGCCTCCTGCAACAACAAAAGACGAACGGAGCTAGCTGGAATGCATAGCTTGTTAGCACGAAATATAAATCCATCGTTAACGACAAACTTGTTCCACATTCTTCCTTCTTTACAATTCTGCATTACATCTTTAAAATCAGCTTCATGCACATATTGATCTTTGATGGTCTCCAAACCAATATTTTGAAGTCAAGTTGTGGAAGCATAGTATAGCGGCGAGACAATGCATCAGCAATAACATTTTCTTTTCCCTTCTTGTGTTTAATGACATAAGGAAAAGTCTCAATGAATTCAACCCATTTAGCATGTCTACGATTCAGTTTAGCTTGACTTTTAATATGTTTCAAAGATTCATGATCAGAATGTATAACAAATTCTTTGGGCCATAAATAATGTTGCCATGTTTCTGAAGTCCGAACAAGAGCATATAATTCTTTATCATAAGTAGAATAATTCAGACTAGGCCCACTCAATTTTTCAGAAAAGTATGCAACAGGTTTGCCATCTTGTAATAACACACCGCCTAATCCAATTCCACTAGCATCACATTCAAGCTCAAAAGTCTTATTAAAATCAGGAAGTTGGAGTAAAGGAGCATGTGTCAACTTATCTTTCAATACCGAGAAGGCTTCTTCCTGTGCGGTACCCCAAAGAAAAGGCACATCTTTCTTTGTAAGCTCATTGAGAGGTGCAGCAATGGTGCTGAAATCTCTCACAAAACGCCTATAGAATCCAGCGAGGCCAAGAAAACTCCTCACTTGTTTGACCGTTTTGGGCTGCGGCCAACTCTCAATAGCTTCAATCTTGGCTTTATCAACTTCAATTCCCTGTGGAGTAACAACATAGCCAAGAAAAGATACTCGGTTGGTGCAAAAGGTGCACTTCCCAAGGTTACCAAACAAACGTGCATCACGTAGAGCAATAAAAACAACACGTAAATGTTCCAAATGTTCTTCCAAAGATCTGCTATAAATCAATATGTCATCTAAGTAAACTACCACAAATCGTCCAATGAAAGCACGTAAAACTTCGTTCATTAATCTCATGAAAGTACTAGGTGCATTAGTTAACCCAAAAGGCATGACTAACCACTCATATAATCCAAACTTAGTTTTGAATGCTGTTTTCCATTCATCTCCCAATTTCATACGAATTTGATGGTATCCACTACGCAAATCAACTTTGGAGAATATTGTAGAGCCACTCAATTCATCAAGCATATCATCTAGCCTAGGAATGGGATGACGATAACGAATAATAATATTATTAATGCCTCTACAATCAACACACATACGTGATGTACCATCCTTTTTCGGCACTAGAATAATAGGAACAGCACAAGGACTAAGGGATTCGTGTATATAACCTTTGTCGAGAAGCTCTTGTACTTGACGCATAATCTCCTTCGTCTCCTCTGGATTGGTACGGTATGGTGCACGGTTTGGCAGTGAAGCACCGGGAATTAAGTCAATCTGATGCTCAATCCCTCGAATAGGCGGTAATCCCGGTGGCACATCTTGTGGAAAGACGTCAGCGAACTCCTGCAAAATGTTAGTGACAGCAGGAGGCAAAGAGGAAGGCACGTCCTCGAATGAAAATAATGCCTCTTTGCACACAAAAGCATAGCAAACAGATTTGCTGAAATCTAGCTCATCAATATCAGATTTGGTGGCAAATAAACATGCACTTTTCAATTTAATTTCAGAAGCAACACTAGATGGTTTATTATTAGGCTTCATTTGTTGCTCAAATTCTTTTGCCACAATCTGATTTTCACTCTTATTCGTCTCCTGTTTTGCTTTATTAGCTCTATTAATATCATCTTTCAAAATGGAATCAGGAGTCATAGGAAGCAAAGTAATATTTTTATCCTTATGAACAAGAGTATAGTGATTGTTTCTACCATGGTGTACAGAATTTTTATCAAATTGCCATGGTCTACCAAGTAATAAGGAACATGCTTGCATAGGTACCACATCACAATCAACATAATCAGCATATGTAGAGATACTAAAATGCACACGAACAGTACGTGTTACCTTAACCTTGCCGCTGTTGTTGAACCATTGGATGTAGTAAGGATGTGGATGTGGTCTTGTGGTGAGAGAAAGCTTCTCCACCATCTCCATGCTAGCCAAGTTGTTGCAGCTCCCTCCGTCTATGATGACGCGCACAGAACGTTCCTTCACAACTCCCTTGGTATGGAACAAATTGTGCCTCTGATTTTGCTCAGCTTGTGTGATCTGCACACTCAAAACACGTTGAGCAACTAAACATTCATACCTGTCAGCGTCTTCAGGAGCCATGTATTGCGTCTCATGATCAGAATCATCTCCACCATGTTCTTCACGTGTAATAAGAGCCAAAGTCTCCTCATCATAGTCACTAGCGAACTCATATCCACCATCCGCGGTAGCAATCATCACACGCGGAGATTTGCATTCTCTCGCATAATGACCTCCTCCCTTACAACGACGACAAATAATATCACTTGTGTGCCCTGTTGATGCCATGGAAGAAGAAGAACGCTGTGCAGGCCCCGCAGGTGCGCTCTTGGCAGATAATGGTGGTTGTGCCTGTTTTCTTGTATCACGGCTGGAGGTGGCACCGGATGGAGGTGCTGGTGCAGTTGAAGTAGAAGATGCACGTGGTGTCCATGATGAAGGTCGGCCTGCAGAAAAGTTAGTTCGCCCCAATGCTTGTCGATCCTGCACTTCACGTTCAGCTTTACAAGCAAGATGGAATAAACGAGTGATATTAGTATACTCCTTATAGTCTAGAATGGTCTGAATCTCTCTATTTAATCCACCCAGAAAACGTGCAAGCATAGCTTCATTCTCCTCAACAATACCACATCTAATCATGCCAGTTTGTAATTCCTGATAATATTCTTCTACAGAATTTTTCCCTTGTCTTAAACGCTGCAATTTTTGAAGCAATTCACGTTGATAATATGGTGGAACCCAACGCGTACGCATAGCAGTTTTCAAAGCAGCCCAAGTAGTTGGAATAGGATATAATCTACAATGTTCAGACCACCATACACATGCAAAACTAGTGAAAGCACAAACAGCAGCAGCAACTCGTCTCTCCTCAGGATATTGTAAACATGTAAATCGTTGTTCAGTTTCTAACTCCCAAGTAAGATATATATCAGGAACATATCTACCCTCAAATGGTGGAATATTCAATTTCAGTTTAGGAATATGGACATCATCTCGTACCTGAGGTGGTGGTGCAGGCCTACCATTACGAATATATACCTGAGGTCGACCTGCTGGTGGTGGTACAGGTGGCTGCACGTAGTGCTGATTTTGATCAACCTCATCCTCATAATCTCCCACATAATCATCCTCCTCCGCATCAGCAGCAGGAGCCACAGAAGTATCAACAGCAACACCAACAGTTTGGCCAAACGCAAGAGGAACACGGCTTGCTCGGCGGAGGTTTGTTTCGCGACGTGGAGGTAGTCGTTGTTGTTGTTGTTGGAGAGGTGCGTTAGGTGCAGCGGGTGGTGGTGGTGGAAGACGCACGAGCAATTCATTAAACTTGTTATCGAGCTTTGTTTCGAACGTCTTCTCAAGGCCGGTGATCTTCTCCATGGCCTCTTCAAAATTGTTCAGCACATCTTGCACCTGTTCAGTCATCATTTGCTGAAACTTATCATGAAGCTCCTTGTTCGATAAATTCTCCCAGTCAATCTCGTCGGCTTGTGATCCTGGCATGGTTAGCAGCAATAGAAACACACAAGAATATGATCCTACAGACTACGAACAAGTGGTGGTGGTGGGTGTCACAAATCCGTCAAGCAAAACTCAAATTCTTACCAGTTCTTACCCAGAAACAGGCGGTGATCGGCAATCGTTGTAGTCAAAACTCTCAAAGCTTGGATAGAGCGATTACCAGGGAGAGTCAAACGCACGACGTAGATGTATGTGGAGCTGGGAAGGCTTATAATATGGTAGCAAAAAGGGTCAGCAATAATCAATTCAGAGATGCAAAGTTGAATAAACGCTCAACGACGGTACTGTGCTGGTCCTAGGCTAGACTGTGCTAGAGACGCGAGCCTAGAACACCAACAAAATCATGGCGCGGCACGCAAACAAGGGAGGAGCACACTCTGAATTTTTTTCTTTTTTTTGCCCTTTTTTTCCTCTCTTTTTTTGGTTTTTTTTGCTCCGCAACAAATTTTTTTCGAAAAAGTCTACAAATGGTCTAAAAACTGCCTAGCCAGAATTTTCCAGACTTAGTTTTTTTTTGAAATTGGAACTATTTTTCTTCTGCGGATGGCTCGGAAGTTGGGGAGTCCTTCTCTTTCACGACTCGGAGTGTGCGTGATCTGGAAATCGAGAACAATGCAACAATTACTGGACTCGGACTAGGACTGGTGGCGGAGATGAATCTGGTGGAACTCGGACTGGTGGCGGAGATGAATCTGGTGGAACACGGACAGGTGGCGGATATATGTTGCAGGTGAACTCGGATTGGCGTGATGGCGGCGGATATGTGGTGGCGTATATGGATTCGGATTGGCGGTGAATATGTGGTGGTGGTATATGGCAACAGCGACGATGATGATGCAGTGGTGATATATGGCAGCGGCGACGTGACAACCTGTGAACAGAACTCGAAACTCTAAAAGACTAGACGCTAAGACCAGCAACTGGACACGACGATGCAACCGCAAATTCAACAAAGCAAATACAGAAAAGATTATGCAAGGCTCAGATTGGTTCGGATGGGATGAACTAACCCTAATTTTTTTTGGCTTTTTCGTGGACTATAGGTATGAAGAACAGACTCGATCTAAACTACGAAAAACTGTAAAATCTCACCGAGCAACCTGGAAATCTGATACCACTTGATAGAGGCAAAGGTGTCCCGTCTTTCGATGAGATGATGGATATCGCTTTGGTGGCAGTCGACTTTGACGATCCGACTACGAACGTGCGAGGACGTCGCGCCTTAGCAATCGCTAAACCAACTCCGAGAGGTTATTGACCACGCCGGAGCACGATCAACCTGACCACGAGGGTCTGTTTCCTGCGAGCAAACGAAGAACAAGCAAGAAACTGAGATTGCAATCTGGATATTGCGAATATAAGATGAAAGCTTTATTGATCAAGGTGGGGTTCTGTGACGCCTTTGTCTGGTCATTGAACACAAACGAAGTACGCGAAGTTGCAGCTATGGCGAACTTTTAATCTAAACAAAACCCAAAGTCTAAACGGTGCCCTAAGGGCTGTATATATGGAGGAAGAGAGGGGGAATTTCGTGGCCCTTGGTGGAGGGGTCCGAAATCAACCCTATCTCTTATTTCCCCACACATACGGACTCTAAAAATAGCATATACTTATGTATTTCGAAATTACATGGGCCTGGCCCAATAAAAAGGTGACGCAGCACCTATAATAGCCTCGGGACGAAATTTATGAAGTGGCATCTTGTATATTTCGTCCAAGGCTTCATGCACCCATTATGGTGGCTTCAAAGTCCTGAAATCATCACTTCTAACTCCGTTCTTGTTCCCCTTGCGCATGGCATCATCTCCATGCTTGTTCTTGCTCCAATGTTCATCCTTCTCCAAGCTAGGCCCTTCATTTGTAAGCAAAACAAATGTATCCAATTTAGGCAGCATCATATTCTCATGAACATTAGAATCATTACCAAGAAACGGAAGTACCTGATAATTTAATTGGCGTGCGCGAGCTCTAGTAATTGGTCCTGTATATGTAGCAGTAGGGGCTGTGGGTGTAACAATGGTATTGATGTCCTCATCACTTGGGAGGATATATCTATGGACTTTGTTTTAGGTTTACCTCGAACAAAGAAGGGGAGGGATAGCATATTTGTTGTCGTGGATAGGTTCTCGAAAATGGCACACTTTATACCATGTCATAAAAGCGATGATGCTGTTAATGTTGCTGATTTATTCTTTCGTGAAATTATTCGCTTACATGGTGTGCCAAATACTATTGTTTCAGATCGTGATACTAAATTTCTTAGCCACTTTTGGAGATGTTTATGGGCTAAGTTGGGGACTAAGCTGCTTTTTAGTACTACTTGTCACCCCCAAACTGATGGACAAACTGAAGTAGTCAATAGAACATTGTCAACTATGCTTAGGGCTGTTTTGAAGAATAACAAGAAAATGTGGGAAGAATGCTTGCCTCAGATTGAATTTGCTTATAATCGTTCATTGCATTCTACTACTAAGATGTGCCCTTTTGAAATTGTGTATGGTTTCCTACCTCGTGCACCTATTGATTTGTTGCCTCTTCCATCTTCAGAGAAGGTTAATTTTCATGCTAAAGAACGTTCTGAATTGATTTTAAAAATGCATGAGTTAACTAAGGAAAACATTGAGCGTATGAATGCTAAATATAAACTTGCTGGAGATAAGGGTAGAAAACATGTTGTGTTTGCGCCTGGAGATCTTGTTTGGTTACATTTGCGTAAAGATAGATTTCCTAATCCGCGCAAATCAAAGCTAATGCCACGTGCTGATGGTCCTTTTAAGGTGTTAGAGAAAATAAATGATAATGCATATAAACTTGAGCTACCTGTAGATTTTGGGGTTAGTCCCACTTTTAACATTGCAGATTTGAAGCCTTATTTGGGTGAGGAAGATGCGCTTCCGTCGAGGACGACTTCATTTCAAGAAGGGGAGGATGATGAGGACATCAATACCATTGTTACACCCACAGCCCCTACTGTTACATATACTGGACCAATTACTAGAGCTCGCGCACGCCAATTAAATTACCAGGTACTTTCGTTTCTTGGTAATGATTCTAATGTTCATGAGATTACGATGCTGCCTAAATTGGATACATTTGTTTTGCTTACAAATGAAGGGCCTAGCTTGGATAAGGATGAACATTGGAGCAAGAACACACATGGAGTTGATGGCATGCGCAAGGGGATCAAGAACGGAGTTACAAGTGATGATTTCAGGACTTTAAAGCCGCCATAAGGAGTGCACGAAGCCTTGGATGAATTACACAAGATGCCACTTCATAATATTCGTCCATAGGCTATTCTAGGTGCTGCGTCACGTTATTAATGGGCCAGGCCCATGTAATTTCGAAATACTTAAGTATAGGCTATTTTTAGAGTCCGTATGTGTGGGGAAATAAGAGTTAGGGTTGGTTTCGGACCCCACCCTCAAGGGCCACGAAATTCCCCCCTCTTCCTCCATATATACAGCCCTTAGGGCGTCGTTTAGACTTTGGGTTTTGTTTAAATCAAAAGTTCGCCATAGCTGCAACTTCGCGTACTTCGTTTGTGTCCAACGACCAGACCAAGACGTCACAGAACCCCACCTTGATCAATAAAGCTTTCATCTTATATTCGCAATATCCAGATTGCAATCTCAGTTTCTTGCCTGTTCTTCGTTTGCTCGCAGGAAACAGACCCTCGTGGTCAGGTTGATCGTGCTCCGGCGTGGTCAATAACCCTCGGAAGTTGGTTTAGCGATTGCTAAGGCGCGACGTCTCGCACGTTCGTAGTCGGATCGTCAAAGTCGACTCCCACAGAAAACGATAGCCACCATCTCATCAAAACATCGGGACCCTCGCCTCTATCAAGACTCTGGTTAGAAGAGGAATGATAGACACAACACTCCTGTTAAAACAAGATAGAGAAGGAATAAGAATGATATAATTTGGACAACACTCCTACTGTAAATGGGAGGAATAGAACATGAACTTTACAAGATGACAGGATACTTGATGAAATCAACAACACACTACCTCCGGAACTATTGAAAGAATGGCACAAGGGGTAAGAAAGATTTCAGACAACACTCCGATTGAGAAGGGAGGCAAAACTTGATAAGATGAGAGAACTTGAATTAAGGACACGCCACTCTGGTTGTATGGATAAGCAAAAGAAAGAACATGATCTTTGACCAAAAATGGGATGATGGGTCGAAGAGTGCAACATCACAATGCCTCCGGGACGAAAGAATAGAAGCTAGATCGTTCAAAAGAAAGAAAGTAGAAGAAAATGATAGCTTCTACCACCAATGAATTTGTAAGAATCCTTAGAAAGATAGATTGAATGGAGTTGTTGAAAATTAAACAACAAAAGAATAAGGTTGTTGTGGGCTTATGGAAAACGTCTCAAAATTATGAAGTGAAATTCTACCACTAACGAAAACAATAGATTGGATTGATATCAACAAGAAGACAAGAAACTTATTTCACCGGGAGGATAAATGAAGAACTTGGGTCATTTATAAGCACCATAAATAGCAACAATCCTTAGGGAAAGCTTTAGGTGAAATATAAACCAAGATAACTCCAATGAAGAGATTGATGGGTTGCAAAGGATCTCATGAACGAATTGAAAATGATGGGTTTAAAATATGTGATTCCGGACAACTTGTGAATCATGACACATGAAGGGAAATTGTCAAGAGTGACATAACACCAGCTCAAAAGATAAGAGAGAAAGAATTACACTTCGGAATGCAAGATGAAGAATGCTTGAACTCCTCTAAACAAGACATGTGTTGAACACCGTGTTTCTTTTAGAGTATAGCTTGGCGGAACTTAACTCCGAGAGAAATCTTGAAGAACAATTGAATAATGCAAGGAACCCTAATGAACCGCCATGTTGAGCCTTCGTGAGAACTCCGGTAATAAAAGAATGATCAAACGAAAGGAAAGTTGAAAAGAACTCCGGGAGAAGCCTTGCAATTGTTAGATGGAGCTTTGAAATGAAATAATTGAAATAACTTGGAGTTCCGGAAAAGAAACGATGAAGCATCTCGAATCGAGAATGTGACATGATGAACAACTCTGGAAAGAAGAAATTATATCACTTGGATGAAACAATAATAAGAATTACGTTATGCGTATCCTTCACCAATTTAAATTGATGACAAGCAATGGATTTGTCATACTACTTATTTTCGTAGAATGGATGAAGAGAGATATAGCGCAAACTTTGGAAGGTCTTCAATGAACCACCGGTGGGATTTGGAAACAACGAATGAATTGATATGATAACGAAGGAAGAGAAATCTTGACCGAACCACCGTAAGAATTGAAAATGAAAGTAGCAAAAGTACAATTCACCGGGAAGAATTGAAAACGAATGAATATACTTGAGGGAATTTAGATACATGAGAACAAAGATATCATGAACTGATTAGAGGATATTTGAATGATGCACCGACTAGTAGAATTGGTGAATGAGAGCTGAATGTTGAGAACGAATATATCTTCTGAAATGATGGCCTTTGGATGATCAAGAAACGAAAACAACTCATGAAATGCTCCGGATGGGTATGAACCTGATGATCAGAACAATTTGAGAGGATGGCATGAAGCTAGAACCAGGAATCTTCGAGAGAACGGATATGATTTGGAGGAAACTCTTCCTCGGTCTTCAAAATCTGAGAATGACGATGAGATACGGCACTATGAATTACCGAGGCACTCCAGAATGACGAATAGAAAGGTCGAACCAACGATGAAAAGAATTTGAAAGCGATCTTGGAGAAGTCATCTGACTGATGAAAATTCATTCTTACGTCAAATTTTGAAAAGATTTGAGAATAACTCCAGAAAAATTAGAACAGTCAAGTAAGATCCTAGGAAAACACCTGTGGGTTAGGGCCCACTCAAAAGATACACCATCGAATGATTGAAAAGAGAGATTGCACCGGTTGAATTAAATGACTTGAATGAGATAATAATCACCAAATAGCTTGAAAGGATTAGAAATGGAAACATGAATCTTCTGAGATATCTTCAGCACTCCGGATACAAGAATTGCAATGTTAATGAACAAGAGATGGTTGGATAAGAACTTCCAACACGAGAAAGCATTTGAAACGAGGAAAGGGATATGATCGACAAAGCTTGAATTGAATCCACCGGAGAAGAAGAGAGAACGAGGAATCATAAACTTGAAGCTCTGTTAGTATCTTCCTGAGAATCATCGGATAAGAACATGGATAGAAAAGAATGGAGAGACTTCCCATCAATAAAAAGGATACTTGATTAAGAAATCTGAGTCCTTGAAAAAAAGGGTGGGAGGGCGGGAAAACAAAGGCAACTTGATGTAGGGTAGAACCCTAATCGCCCGATCTTTCATGAAAGGAGCGGATCCCGCGAAGAACGCGAATAACACGAGGAGGGAAACGAGGGGCAAAACACGAGGGGAACACAAGAGAACACTCAAACCAACAAGAATGATCACACATGCGCTAGATCCACGAGTACGTAAGAGAAGATACATAATCCACGGACAACTAAGGACGATACAAGGGTAGCCGGTCTTCTCCATGAGGAGGTCTTGAATCCATGGGGGGATCTTCCCTTAGAAAGGGGGCTTGAATCCAAAGGGATCTTCTTCGAAGAGGCCGCAGTCTCGCGCGCGGAGGAGATCCTATATGGATGAGCGTAGCTCTATCTCTCAAATCAGCTAAACCAATGCTAACCCTAGAAAGGAGGAGGTGGAGGAGTATATATAGTCTAGGTCCACGAAGGGGTAAGTGAGGGGCGAAAGGGTACATGGGCTTCGGCCCAAGTGTCTGCGCACAGGCAGGGCCGGATGTTCTGGGGATGGCCGGAAGGTTCGGGCGCTGGAGGTTCCGGGCAGGGTCCGGGCTATCCAGAGAGTTGGCACACTCTCGGACGGCTTCGGTGCAGCAGGGGCGGAAGCTCCGGGATGGCCGGAGGATCCGGTGGCCGGAAGTTCCGGGCAGCGGCCGGAAGTTCCGGGCTTTCCAGAAGCTTGTCCAGGCTTCTTCTTCCTTCTCTTCCACGCTTCCCTCGCGGATGGTGATGAGGACATCAATACCATTGTTACACCCACAGCCCCTACTGCTACATATACGGGACCAATTACTAGAGCTCGCGCACGCCAATTAAATTATCAGGTACTTTCGTTTCTTGGTAATGATTCTAATGTTCATGAGAATATGATGCTGCCTAAATTGGATACATTTGTTTTGCTTACAAATGAAGGGCCTAGCTTGGAGAAGGATGAACATTGGAGCAAGAAAAAGCATGGAGATGATGCCATGCGCAAGGGGAACAAGAACGAAGTTACAAGTGATGATTTCAGGACTTTGAAGCCACCATAATGGGTGCATGAAGCCTTGGACAAAATATACAAGATGCCACTTCATAAATTTCGTCCCGAGGCTATTATAGGTGCTGCGTCACCTTTTTATTGGGCCAGGCCCATGTAATTTCGAAATACATAAGTATAGGCTATTTTTAGAGTCCGTATGTGTGGGGAAACAAGAGATAGGGTTGATTTCGGACCCTCCACCAAGGGCCACGAAATTCCCCCTCTCTTCCTCCATATATACAGCCCTTAGGGCACCGTTTAGACTTTGGGTTTTGTTTAGATTAAAAGTTCGCCATAGCTGCAACTTCGCGTACTTCGTTTGTGTTCAACGACCAGACAAAGGCGTCACAGAACCCCACCTTGATCAATAAAGCTTTCATCTTATATTCGCAATATCCAGATTGCAATCTTAGTTTCTTGCTTGTTCTTCGTTTGCTCGCAGGAAACAGACCCTCGTGGTCAGGTTGATCGTGCTCCGGCGTGGTTAATAACCTCTCGGAGTTGGTTTAGCGATTGCTAAGGCGCGACGTCCTCACATGTTCATAGTCGGATCGTCAAAGTCGACTTCCACCAAAGCGATATCCATCATCTCATCGAAAGACAGGACACCTTTGCCTCTATCAGATGGTGTAGGTGATCCTTGGCGCTTGCACTCCTCCTTGTCATCCGTGAAGCTCCGACAATACCAATGCATGCACAGTGGAGGGTCAAGTAGTATACCATCCTCGAAGGGGTCAAGTGAGCACGTGTAAAGGAGAGGATTCACCTTTATGTATGTGAAGTAGATGTCTCACGTGTCACTTGCCGGATGAACTCTTGACATGGTGATGTCCATAGGATGCTCCGCATCATCCCCTCCCCCTTGGGAAAGATCCGACCTCGGATCGAAATCCAAATCACCATGGGAAAGAGATGGCGTCGCCGTGTAGTAGTGGTCGATCACCAAGTTCTCGTCATCTTGAAGCTTGAAATGGGCACTCTCCAATGTCGCACCCTCTCGTGATTCCTTCAAAAGGAGCAAGGAGAACAAACACTTGGAAAAACAAATGCGGTTAGCGTTAGTGCAAAACCAAGCATTCAAGAGGTGATTCACCCAACAAGTGTTGTCATCAAGCATAACATATGGTGTGACAAAGGAGTGTGACATGGCATGTAAGCACATAAATTGAGCACAAAGAAGGACATCATGGAAACAAGCATGCAAATGTGAGGTAGTGATTCAAATATGTGTAACAAGAGAAGAAGCATCTACCTCAAGTTCATAACAAGCATTCACAAATTGCTCAATGAAAGGTCTATGGTAGGCATATGAATCATTCACAACACCGAGTAAAATAAAGTGTCTAAACACATGGGACAAGTGCAAGACAACACAATCCAAGCATAATGTGCATAGGGTGTAGTGAAGATAGTATGGCACTCAACACAATAGAAAGAGCGAGTATTCACCATGTGTGAGGCAATCAAGGCAAGCATGTAGCAATCATTGGGACATGACATATGTGAAGAAACGATATTGTTGCAACCAAACATGTGATATGAGCAAGTAATCCAAGAATTGGATGCAACACACAAGGCATATATATCATGATGCATGGAATGGTGAAAATGACAAGTCGAAGCAAGATCTCTAGCAAGTGTGCAATCAAGTTGTCCAAGTCTCCTGGTTTGGGGGTTCTCAAAAGAGAAGGATACCACCTTGAAAGCATGTCCTTGTGCGTCCTTCACAATGCCGAAGTACAAGCAAGTGTGATGTAGAATCGTCGTGGTAGGAGGTGGTTCGCTCTCAATAGCTCGGATTGTCAACTCACGTGACGTGGAAGTTGACCCAAGGTCCAAGTATCCTACACATGCACACAACAAAACAAAGAACGTATGCGCATGGTAGATAAACACATCATCCATCATGATGGTTCTCTTCTCTTGCACATAACCATTAGAAGCACAAGTGCGTGAATAATATGATGCAACAATGGCAATATTCATGGCACTAGGTATATGGTGCAAAGAGGTAAGACAAGCATGCTTCACAAAAATTATGTCCAAATCACCAAATATATGCGAGAATGCTATGGGGGCAATCTCATTAGCAAGACTAATGATAAGGGGGTGGCCCGATCTTCTCAGTGAGTGGAGGATGTCGATGTTGAACTTGCAGGATAACTTGTGAGATGATCTCGAACTCTCCGGCTGTTCCCCCGTTGCCAATGCAACAGATCTTCAACCCTATGGATATTCGCAACACCACACACTTGCGCACGTAGCCGCCGACCACGAAGCGGTTCAGCAATCTCCCAATTCCCAGTGGAACAACAGATAGCACTTGAATTTCAGTAGCAAATACACCCTATCGAAACAAATTTGGTGTAGGTAAATATTCCTGATCGATGCAAAGAGGAATATGATGAGGACATCAATACCACTGTTACACCCACAGCCCCTACTGTTACATATACTGGACCAATTACTAGAGCTCGCGCACGCCAATTAAATTACCAGGTACTTTCGTTTCTTGGTAATGATTCTAATGTTCATGAGATTATGATGCTGCCTAAATTGGATACATTTGTTTTGCTTACAAATGAAGGGCCTAGCTTGGAGAAGGATGAACATTGGAGCAAGAACATGCATGGAGTTAATGGCATGCGCAAGGGGATCAAGAACGGAGTTACAAGTGATGATTTCAGGACTTTGAAGCCGCCATAAGGAGTGCATGAAGCCTTGGACGAAATATACAAGATGCCACTTCATAATATTCGTCCATAGGCTATTCTAGGTGCTGCGTCACCTTATTAATGGGCCAGGCCCATGTAATTTCGAAATACTTAAGTATAGGCTATTTTTAGAGTCCGTATGTGTGGGGAAACAAGAGTTAGGGTTGGTTTCGGACCCCACCCTCAAGGGCCACGAAATTCCCCCCTCTTCCTCCATATATACAGCCCTTAGGGCGTCGTTTAGACTTTGGGTTTTGTTTAGATTAAAAGTTCGCCATAGCTGCAACTTCGCGTACTTCGTTTGTGTCCAACGACCAGACCAAGACGTCACAGAACCCCACCTTGATCAATAAAGCTTTCATCTTATATTCGCAATATCCCGATTGCAATCTCAGTTTCTTGCTTGTTCTTCGTTTGCTCGCAGGAAATAGACCCTCGTGGTCAGGTTGATCGTGCTCCGGCGTGGTCAATAACCCTCGGAAGTTGGTTTAGCGATTGCTAAGGCGCGACGTCTCGCACGTTCGTAGTCGGATCATCAAGGTCGACTCCCACAGAAAACGATAGCCACCATCTCATCGAAACATCGGGACACCTTAGCCTCTATCAAGTGGTATCAGATTTCCAGGTTGCTCGGTGAGATTTTACAGTTTTTCGTAGATTAGACCGAGTCTGTTCTTCATACCTACAGTCCACGAAAAAGCCAGGAAAAAAAATTAGGGTTAGTCCATCATATCCGAACCAATCTGAGCCTTTGCATAATCTTTTTAGGGTTTTTGCTTTGTTGAATTTGCGGTTGCATCGTCGTGTCAAGTTGCTGGTCTTAGAGTCTAGTCTTTTAGAGTTTCGAGTTCTGGTCATAAGTTGTCACGCCGCCGCCGCACCATCATCATCGCCCATCTACCACTGTTGCTTATCCGCCACCGCTCTGAATCCATATCCATATACCACCACCAATCCGTATCCATATACCACCACCAATCTGTATCCATATACCACCACCGCTACCATATACCACCACCGCTACCATATACCACAACCATATATCCACCACCAATCCGAGTTCTTCTCATATTAGGTTTGTTCTTGAGATCAATCTAGATTCCGATTCGTGTTTCCTTCCCTGCGTAGGTCTCGAAAAAAAAAGAGTCTGGAGACCCCCGGGCAGTTTTAGGCCAAAATTTTCACGGGCAATTTTTTTCCCTATCCTATTTTTAGGCTTTTCTGAGTCTTTTGAGCAACGTGCCATCATAGTGATTTTTTGTCGCACTTTTTCGTTGTCGCTGCCCTGATTTCCGAAAAAAAGTGAAAAAAAAATTTCGTGCCCATCCTATCAGTTTGACGAGGGAAGAGTTTTGAGACACTCGCCATTATAGTGATTTTTCACAAAAAAAGAGGAGCGCAAAAAAAAGGAGCGCAAAAAAAAGAGCGAAACAAAAGAGTTCCAGAGTGTGCTTTTCCCTTATTTACGTGCGGCGCCGTGATTTTGTTAGTGTTCTAGGCTCGCGTCTTTAGCACGGTCTATCCTAGGATCAGCACAGTACCGTCGTTGAGCGTTTATTCTACTTTGCATCTCTGAATTGATTATTGCTGACCCTTTTTGCTACCATACTATAAGCCTTCCCAGCTCCACATACATCTACGTCGTGCGTTTGACTCTCCCTGGCAATCGCTCTATCCAAGCTTTTGAGAGGTTTGACTACAACGGTTGCCGATCACCGCCTGCTGCTGGGTAAGAACTAGTAAGAATTTGAGATTTGCTTGACGGATTTGTGACACCCGCCACCACCACCACTTGTTAGTAGTCTGTAGGATCATATTCTTGTTTGTTTCTATTGCTGCTAACCATGCCAGGATCACAAGCCAACGACACTGACTCGGAGAACTTGACGAACAAGGAGCTTCATGATACGTTTCAGCAAATGATGAGTGGATAGGTGCAAGATGTGATAAACAGATTTGAAGAGGCCATGGAGAAGATAGATGGCATGGAGAAGACGTTTGAAACAAAGCTCGATAACAAGTTTGCTGAATTGCTTTCGCGTTTTCCACCACCACCACCGGCTGCTCCTGCCGCACCTCTGCAACAACAGCAACAACATCGACTACCTCCACGTCGGGAAACAGCCCTCCGCCGAGCGAGCCGTGTCCCTCTTCAGTCGGGCCAAACTGCTGGTGCTGCTGTTGATACTTCTGTGGCTCCTACTGCTGATGTGGAGGAGGATGATTATGTGGGAGATTATGAGGATGAGGTTGATCAAAATCAGAACTACGTGCCACCACCAGCACAACAACCACCAGGTCGTCCACATGCAAATAATGGCAATGGTAGGGCTCACCCTCAGGTACGAGATCATGACCATCTCCCTAAACTAAAATTGAATATTCCACCATTTGAGGGTAGATATGTTCCTGATATATATCTTACTTGGGAGTTAGAAACTGAACAACGATTTACATGTTTACAATATCCCGAGGAGAGACGTGTTCCTGCTGCTGTTTGTGCATTCACTAGTTTTGCATGTGTTTGGTGGTCTGAGCATTGTAGATTATATCCTATTCCGGCTACTTGGGCTGCTTTGAAAACTGCTATGCGTACTCGTTGGGTTCCACCATATTATCAACGTGAATTACTTCAAAAATTGCAGCGCTTAAGGCAGGGAAAAAATTCTGTAGAAGAATATTATCAGGAATTACAAACTGGCATGATTAGATGTGGTATTGTTGAGGAGAATGAAGCTATGCTTGCATGTTTTATGGGTGGATTAAATAGAGAGATTCAGACGATTCTAGAGTATAAGGAGTATACTAATAGAGTATAAGAAGTGCAGGATCGACAGGCATTGGCGCGGACTAACTTTTCTGCAGGTCTACCTTCATCATGGACACCACGTGCATCATCTACTTCCACACGTTCTGCTACACCGGCGCCTCCGTCGGCTGCCACCTCCAACCGTGATACAATAAAGCAGGCACAATCACCACTATCTGCCAAGAGCACACCTTCTAGGCCTGCAAAGAGCTCTTCTTCATCCATGGCATCAACAGGGCAAACACATGATATTATTTGTCGACGTTGCAAGGGTGGAGGTCATTATGCAAGACAATGCCCATCTAAGCATGTGATGATTGTTACTGAGGATGGTGGGTATGAGTCCGCTAGTGACTATGATGAGGAGACTTTGGCTCTTATTACACGTGAAGAACACGGTGGGGACGATTCTGATCATGAGACGCAATACATGGCTCCTGAAGATGCTGACAGGTATGAATGTTTAGTTGCTCAACGTGTTTTGAGTGTGCAGGTTACACAAGCTGAGCAAAATCAGAGGCATAATTTGTTCCATACAAAGGGAGTTGTGAAGGAATGTTCTGTTCGCGTGATCATAGATGGAGGGAGCTGCAATAACTTGGCTAGCATGGAGATGGTGGAGAAGCTATCTCTCACCACAAGACCACATCCACATCCTTACTACATCCAATGGTTCAACAACAGCGGCAAGGTTAAGGTAACACGTACTGTTCGCGTGCATTTTAGTATCTCTACATATGCGGATTATGTTGATTGCGATGTGGTACCTATGCAAGCATGTTCCTTATTACTTGGTAGACCATGGCAATTTGATAAAAATTCTGTACACCATGGTAGAAACAATCAGTATACTCTTGTTCATAACGATAAAAATATTACTTTGCTTCCTATGACTCCTGATTCCATTTTGAAAGATGATATTAATAGAGCTAATAAAGCAAAACAGGAGAAAATAAGAGTGAAAATCAGATTGTGGCAAAAGAATTTGAGCACCAAATGAAGCCTAATAATAAACCATCTACTGTTGTTTCTGAAATTAAATTGAAAAGTGCATGTTTACTTGCCACCAAATCTGATATTGATGAGCTAGATTTTAGCAAATCTGTTTGCTATGCTTTTGTGTGCAAAGAGGCATTATTTTCATTCGAGGACATGCCTTCCTCTTTGCCCCCTGCTGTCACTAACATTTTGCAGGAGTTCGCTGACGTCTTTCCACAAGACATGCCACCGGGATTACCACCTATTCGAGGGATTGAGCATCAAATTGACTTAATTCCCGGTGCTTCGCTACCCAACCGTGCACCATACCGTACCAATCCAGAGGAGACGAAGGAGATTATGCGTCAAGTACAAGAACTGCTCGACAAAGGTTATATACGCGAATCCCTTAGTCCTTGTGTCGTTCCTATCATTTTAGTGCCGAAAAAGGATGGTACGTCGCGTATGTGCGTTGATTGTAGAGGCATTAATAATATTACTATTCGTTATCGTCATCCTATTCCTAGGCTAGATGATATGCTTGATGAATTGAGTGGCTCTACAATATTCTCCAAAGTTGATTTGCGTAGTGGATACCATCAAATTCGTATGAAATTGGGTGATGAATGGAAAACAACATTTAAAACTAAGTTTGGATTATATGAGTGGTTAGTCATGCCTTTTGGGTTAACTAATGCACCTAGTACTTTCATGAGGTTAATGAACGAAGTTTTACGTGCTTTCATTGGACGATTTGTGGTAGTTTACTTTGATGACATATTGATTTATAGCAAATCTTTGGAGGAACATTTGGAACATTTACGTGTTGTTTTTATTGCTCTACGTGATGCACGTTTGTTTGGAAACCTTGGAAAGTGCACCTTTTGCACCGACCGAGTATCTTTTCTTGGCTATGTTGTTACTCCACAGGGAATTGAAGTTGATAAAGCCAAGATTTAAGCTATTGAGAGTTGGCCGCAACCCAAAACGATCACACAAGTGAGGAGTTTCCTTGGCCTCGCTGGTTTCTATAGGCGTTTTGTGAGAGATTTTAGCACCATTGCTGCACCTCTCAACGAGCTTACAAAGAAGGATGTGCCTTTTGTTTGGGGTACCGCACAGGAAGAAGCCTTCACGGTATTGAAAGATAAGTTGACACATGCTCCTTTACTCCAACTTCCTAATTTCAATAAGACTTTTGAGCTTGAATGTGATGCTAGTGGAATTGGATTAGGAGGTGTGTTATTACAAGATGGAAAACCTGTTGCATACTTTTCTGAAAAATTGAGTGGGCCTAGTCTGAACTATTCTACTTATGATAAAGAATTATATGCTCTTGTTCGGACCTTAGAAACATGGCAACATTATTTATGGCCCAAGGAATTTGTTATACATTCTGATCATGAATCTTTGAAACACATTAAAAGCCAAGCAAAACTGAACCGTAGACATGCTAAATGGGTTGAATTCATTGAGACTTTCGCTTATATCATTAAACACAAGAAGGGTAAAGAAAATGTTATTGCTGATGCCTTGTCTCGTCGTTATACTATGCTTTCACAACTTGACTTTAAAATATTTGGTTTGGAGACCATCAAAGATCAATATGTTCATGATGCTGAATTTAAAGATGTATTGCAGAATTGTAAGGAAGGGAGAACTTGGAACAAGTTCGTTCTTAACGATGGATTTGTGTTTCGTGCTAACAAGCTATGCATTCCAGCTAGCTCCGTTCGTCTTTTGTTGTTGCAGGAGGCGCATGGAGGAGGATTAATGGGACACTTTGGCGTCAAGAAGACGGAGGATATACTTGCTACACATTTCTTTTGGCCAAAGATGAGACGGGATGTTGAGCGTTTTGTTGCTCGCTGCACTACATGTCAAAGAGCTAAGTCACGACTCAATCCTCATGGTTTATATATGCCTTTGCCTGTACCTAGTGTTCCTTGGGAGGATATATCTATGGACTTTGTTTTAGGTTTACCTCGAACAAAGAAGGGGAGGGATAGCATATTTGTTGTCGTGGATAGGTTCTCGAAAATGGCACACTTTATACCATGTCATAAAAGCGATGATGCTGTTAATGTTGTTGATTTGTTCTTTCGTGAAATTATTCGCTTACATGGTGTGCCAAATACTATTGTTTCAGATCGTGATACTAAATTTCTTAGCCACTTTTGGAGATGCTTATGGGCTAAGTTGGGGACTAAGCTGCTTTTTAGTACTACTTGTCACCCCCAAACTGATGGACAAACTGAAGTAGTCAATAGAACATTGTCTACTATGCTTAGGGCTGTTTTGAAGAATAACAAGAAAATGTGGGAAGAATGCTTGCCTCATATTGAATTTTCTTATAATCGTTCATTGCATTCTACTACTAAGATGTGCCCTTTTGAAATTGTGTATGGTTTCCTACCTCGTGCACCTATTGATTTGTTGCCTCTTCCATCTTCAGAGAAGGTTAATTTTGATGCTAAAGAACGTTCTGAATTGATTTTAAAAATGCATGAGTTAACTAAGGAAAACATTGAGCGTATGAATGCTAAATATAAACTTGCTGGAGATAAGGGTAGAAAACATGTTGTGTTTGCGCCTGGAGATCTTGTTTGGTTACATTTGCGTAAAGATAGATTTCCTAATCTGCGCAAATCAAAGCTAATGCCACGTGCTGATGGTCCTTTTAAGGTGTTAGAGAAAATAAATAATAATGCATATAAACTTGAGCTACCTGTAGATTTTGGGGTTAGTCCCACTTTTAACATTGCAGATTTGAAGCCTTATTTGGGTGAGGAAGATGCGCTTCCGTCGAGGACGACATCATTTCAAGAAGGGGAGGATGATGAGGACATCAATACCATTGTTACACCCACAGCCCCTACTGTTACATATACTGGACCAATTACTAGAGCTCGCGCATGCCAATTAAATTACCAGGTACTTTCGTTTCTTGGTAATGATTCTAATGTTCATGAGATTATGATGCTGCCTAAATTGGATACATTTGTTTTGCTTACAAATGAAGGGCCTAGCTTGGAGAAGGATGAACATTGGAGCAAGAACACGCATGGAGTTGATGGCATGCGCAAGGGGATCAAGAACGGAGTTACAAGTGATGATTTCAGGACTTTGAAGCCGCCATAAGGAGTGCATGAAGCCTTGGACGAAATATACAAGATGCCACTTCATAATATTCGTCCATAGGCTATTCTAGGTGCTGCGTCACCTTATTAATGGGCCAGGCCCATGTAATTTCGAAATACTTAAGTATAGGCTATTTTTAGAGTCCGTATGTGTGGGGAAACAAGAGTTAGGGTTGGTTTCGGACCCCACCCTCAAGGGCCACGAAATTCCCCCCTCTTCCTCCATATATACAGCCCTTAGGGCGTCGTTTAGACTTTGGGTTTTGTTTAGATTAAAAGTTCGCCATAGCTGCAACTTCGCGTACTTCTTTTGTGTCCAACGACCAGACAAAGACGTCACAGAACCCCACCTTGATCAATTGATGAGGACATCAATACAATTGTTACACCCACAGGCCCTGCTGCTATACATACTGGACCAATTACTAGAGCTCGCGCACGCTAACTAAATTACCAGGTACTTTCGTTTCTTGGTAATGATTCTAATGTTCATGAGAATATGATGCTGCCTAAATTGGATACATTTGTTTTGCTTACAAATAAAGGGCCTAGCTTGGAGAAGGATGAACATTGGAGCAAGAACAAGCATGGAGATGATGGCATGCGCAAGGGGAACAAGAACGGAGTTACAAGTGATGATTTCAGGACTTTGAAGCCACCATAATGGGCGCATGAAGCCTTGGACGAAATATACAAGATGCCACTTCATAAATTTTGTCCCGATGCTATTTTAGGTGCTGCGTCACCTTATTATTGGGCCAGGCCCATGTAATTTCGAAATACATAAGTATAGGCTATTTTTAGAGTCCGTATGTGTGGGGAAACAAGAGATAGGGTTGATTTCGGACCCCTCCACCAAGGGCCACGAAATTCCCCCCTCTTCCTCCATATATACAGCCCTTAGGGCATCGTATAGATTTTGAGTTTTGTTTAGATTAAAAGTTCGCCATAGCTGCAACTTCGCGTACTTCGTTTGTGTTCAACGACCAGACAAAGGCGTCACAGAACCCCACCTTGATCAATAAAGCTTTCATCTTATATTCGCAATATCCAGATTGCAATCTTAGTTTCTTTCTTGTTCTTCGTTTGCTCGCAGGAAACAGACCCTCGTGGTCAGGTTGATCGTGCTCCGGCGTGGTCAATAACCTCTCGGAGTTGGTTTAGCGATTGCTAAGGCGCGACATCCTCGCACGTTCGTAGTCGGATCGTCAAAGTCGACTTCCACCAAAGCAAAATCCACCATCTCATCGAAAGACGGGACACCTTTGCCTCTATCATCAATAAAGCTTTCATCTTATATTCGCAACATCCCGATTGCAATCTTAGTTTCTTGCTTGTTCTTCGTTTGCTCGCAGGAAACAGACCCTCGTGGTCAGGTTGATCGTGCTCCGGCGTGGTCAATAACCCTCGGAAGTTGGTTTAGCGATTGCTAAGGCGCGACGTCTGCACGTTCGTAGTCGGATCGTCAAGGTCTACTCCCACAGAAAACGATAGCCACCATCTCATCGAAACATCGGGACACCTTAGCCTCTATCAGAATATGAATACAGAGGAATGCTTAAAGCAATCCAGTCTGATATGAGTTTAATCAAAACGTGGTCTAACCCTAAAAGCCACGACTTACAAGGGTATATAAAGACCCCTGGACGTCCAACATAGTGTTGGGATCGAAATCCAACTTATCTCTAACTTTCCTAACTTAAAGGAATCTATTTGGAAAAACTGGCAGAAACAACCGCCGTATTGTTTTGGTGACTGCGACTCAGTCACCGTGAATCGCAGACTGCGAGTATACAATTTGGAAGCACACGATTCAAGCTTTCCAAATTGTATTTAAACGCCTTATTTAGAGCACGGACACGGATTCTGCACGTATATCAATTACGGGCCTCCTGGCTATCAATCCAAGTCCGGTTCTAATTTTCCTTCTGTTTATGTTGTGCACCTGCCTCCCTCTCCTCCCTCGTGCACTTTCTGTTATTAGACATCAGTAGAAGTTCTTCTTGCTGCAATTCTTCATCTCCACGTGCCAAGCTTGCCTTGCCTTCAAATCTGATCATACAAATATGCAAAGACTTAGGCGGTATAAAATTCTGATTAACACAAATGTCAGATTCAACTAAGAGTGAATTCACCTGTTGTTCAAGTAGTTTTGCACGTGCTCTTGTAATTGGTCCAATTCTGATTTCATTGTACTTGTCTTGTGCAATATCATCTTTATTTGAAAATGATGGTAAAGGAGTAGGGATGTCCTCATCATCCTCCCCCCCTTGAAAAGGCGTCGACCGCGACGCACCAAGGTCTTCTCCAGTATATGCCATCAAATCAGCGACGTTGAACGTATTACTCACGCCAAACTCTTCGGTCGGAAGATCAATTTTGTATGCATTATTATAATCTTGGCAAGCACTTCATATGGTCCATCACCTCTTGGTTTCAACTTGGACTTGCGCTGTTCAGGAAATCTATCTTTACGCAAGTGTACCCACACCATGTCGCCCGGGTGAAACAACACCTCCTTTCTCTTCTTATTAACACGATCAGCCGTGTACTTGCCCTTCTTTTCAATGGATTCTTTGGTCTTCTCGTGTATCGTCCTCATGAAATCTGCCCTCTTGGATGCATCCGTGCTCACTCTCTCTTGAATTGGAAGGGGCAGCAAATCAAGTGGTGTAATTGGCTTAAAACCATAGACCACCTCAAATGGACAGAACTGAGTTGTGGAATGTACCGCCCTATTATATGAAAACTCCACATGCGGTAAACACTCCTCCCATTCACGCAGGTTCTTCTTTATCATGGATCGCAACAACGTGGATAGTGTGCAACTGACCACCTCTGTTTGCCCATCTGTTTGGGGATGACAAGTAGTGCTGAATAGTAACTTTGTCCCCAGCTTTCCCCAAAGTGTCTTCCAGAAATAGCTCATAAACTTCACATCACGATCAGAAACAATCGTCTTTGGTACTCCATGTAAGCGCACGATGTCCCTGAAAAACAGAGTAGCAATGTGCGACGCATCGTCGCTTTTGTGGCAGACAATAAAATGTGACATCTTAGAAAAATGGTCAACTACCACAAAAATTGAATCATGTCCTAGGAAAGTCCATGCGTATGTCTTCCCATGGTGTAGTAGGAGCAGGGAGAGGAGTATACAAACTGTGAGGTTTCAGCTTAGACTTTGCCTTATTACAAGTAATGCAACGCTTCACAAATCTGTCCACATCACGCCTCATCTTAGGCCAACAAAAGTGATCAGCGAGCATAAGCAAAGTCTTCTCACGTCCAAAATGAGCCATCAAACCGCCGGCATGTGATTCCTGCAACAATAGCAAATGCATAGACGATTCTGGAACACATAGTTTGTTAGCTCTAAACAAATAGCCATCATGTATGTGATATTTTTCCCATGCCTTTACATCTGAACACAATTTATATGGTGCTGAAAAATCAGGATCAGTGGCATATAAATCACGCAAACTCTCTAAACCAGGAACTTGAACATCCAATTGTGTCAACAACATGTTTTTCCTAGAAAGAGCATCAACAACAACATTATCTTTACCCTTTTTGTATTTAATGATGTATGGGAAAGATTCAATACATTCAACCCATTTTGCATGACATTTGTTCAAATTGGATTGGCTTTTCAAATATTTCAGAGCCTCATGATCAGAATGTATGATAAATTCTTTTGGGCACAAATAATGTTGCCAAACCTCAAGGACACGAACTAGAGCATACAATTCTTTATCATAAACAGGATAGTTCAATTGCGCACCATTAAGTTTTTCAGAAAAATATGCAATCGGTTTACCTTCTTGCATCAACACACCTCCAATACCAATTCCGCTAGCATCACATTCAATCTCAAATTGTTTAGTGAAATCAGGAAGTATAAGCAAAGGTGCAGCAGTCAAACGATGTTTGAGCTCATCAAAAGCATTATCTTGGGCTGCGCCCCACACAAAATCAACACCCTTTTTTGTGAGCTCATTCAAAGGTGCAGCAATAGTACTGAAATCTTTCACAAAACGTGATGCGGAGCATCCTTCCATCATCCCCATGGACTCTACACTGACACATCAAGCCCCAAGTGGACCTATGACAAGAGCTAGAGCACGTGCTTTGGAAACCAAGGTGAACTCCTTCCTACTTAGCTTGCATATGGATATGAATGGGACATTGTTGCTACCTCACCAAGATACGCTATGTCTCATTAGGTACGAAGAGGAACACCACCAAGAGGCTCAGGAGCACCCCCAAGGAGAAGAGGAACCACCCCAAGGCCACACGGACCAAGACGGAGTGCAACAACAGCAAAACTGGAAGTCCCAGGTGACCCCGTGCGCACGGGCCCCCGAGACCCTGTGCCCACGGACTACCCAGGAAGTTGACGCTGGGGCACCCCGTGCGACGGGCCTGTACCGTGCCCACGGGACCCCCGTGCGCACGGGCATCCCAGGATGGACGGCTGTGATCCCCAATCCGAGCCCCTCTTCATCTACTTCGACCCCAAGACTATATAAACCGTACCTAGGGCTATGTTTAGGGTTAGCAAAGTATTAGATGAGATATTTGTGAGCTTTGCTCCTTCTACCTTCCCACTTGTGGAATCAAGGCCCCTTTGGGAAGAATCCTAGTGGATTTCAAGATCTCCTCTAGGAGAAGACTATCTTCAAGACCTCATCTCCTAGGAGTGGGAAGAACTTTGCCATTGTATCTTTCCTTTGATTGTGTTTGTGACTTGTGGATATTATGCTGCTATCCTAGTGGATGTGTAATTGGGGAATTGTTTGAGTGATCTCCTCTTTGTGTTCTTGAGAGTTTGCCCTTTCCCCCCTCCAAGTGTGAAAAGATCCCCTCTAGGATTTCATCCTATATCATTTTGGTATCATGAGCAAGGTTGATTCACATCTTGGAGTCCCATCCCCCCATTTGCTAGCTTGATTGTGTTGTTTTTTGTCCAAATTTGAAAATTCCCACAAAAATAGCCCAAAAAAATTCTTGCAATTTGTTGGATCTTGTGAGATTTGGTTGTTTTGATCCACGAATTTGGAGTTTGGCAAGTGGATCTACCCATCTTCCTGCTTCCCCACCTTCCAAACCCTCGAAATTGCCTTACCTTGGAAAATCCCCACGGATCCGAAGCTTTTCTTCCGCTCCTAGCACACCCCGTGCACACGAGACCCCGTGCACACGGGCCTCACTTACTCCATGCGCACGGACCATCCAGTAACTTTTGGCCATCTTTTGTTTTGCACCATTTTGCTTCCATACCAACACTCGTGTTCTTCCGCTCTATTTCTCGTGGTTGTTTGAGTTTCGAACCGCGGTTTCTCTTGTGTCCTAAGGTGTTTCAGCTACTTAGGCGCATTTGGACATCATCGTCGCTGCCACTCGATCATCAACTCGGACACCACACCGGCTTCAACAACTTCATTCTTACCGTAATATCGGACGGTAACCTCGACGACATATCACCCTTGCTTTTGCATTGATAACTCGAGCCATTTTGCGTAGCTTACCCATCGAGACTAGCAAGTTGAGAATTGCCGGGCCACGCTATTGTGCACTGTAGTGATCTTGTTACCATCTTAGTGCCATAAGTCTCTCCCGTGCATATCATACATACTTGTCTCATATCATACTTGGCTCTAGCTTCAAAAAACAAACAAGAAAAGCTTTTAAGCAAAAGAGGAGCAACAAAGAGCTTGTAAGCAATAGCATCGAGTTAGTTTTGCATATCATCTTTGACACCTCATACGTAGCATAGTTGGGATTGAAGACGACACGTTTCTCTTATAGGTTGGTGCACACGCGTATCTAGCCCTTTTCAGAAATCGAGCTAGTGTCTCTCTAGTATTCGCACAACAAGAGCATTTTCCGTGGTTGCACATTTTGAGCTCACACCTTGGTTGTGCGGATCCCATCTATCTTCCGTGTGTGTGTTCTTAGTGATATCATTGGGTTTGATCTATTTGTTTTTACTTGCATTTTTGTGAATCTTCTCAACCTTATCAATATCTTGACTAACATTTGCTTGAAATTTTTGCCACCATCCTAACCGAGCTCCTCCATAAGCCTTTTACTTGTAGGTGTGAGAAACAATTCCTGGTACCAATTCCCTTATTATAGCATCACGCGAGATCGTACTTGTTACATCCACAATCTTCAGAAAAGGTAACTTTGGTTTTGTTCTCTCATTTTTCCTACTCACCACCACTTTCTCATGATGGATATGCCGAGTTCTTCTACCAATCCACTTTTCCTATAACAAGATGGCGACATGACAAACTTCGTCACCAAGTCGCAACTCTTTGGCGCACATCGAGCTTTGCATCAAGAACAACTTGCTTTGGGCGACTGCATCAACAATGTCGCCACCGACCTACGATAATCCGAGCAACGTACAAGGGACTACTTTGACACATCATTGAGTTCCCTCAAAGACGATATTCGAACCATGATGGTCAATCGCTCTTCTTCAACTTCGTCCTCTTCAAGACGGAGCCTCTCAAGTCGACACGCCGATGACACCATCTCCGGTTCAAGTACACCATCTTCGAACACTTTTCGACGTGCCGCGCGCAATGAGCATCATGCAAACCTCAATCCTCTACGCAACACCGACTCGCAAGAGCATCAACGATGTCAAAACCAAGAAGCCTTTGCACTAGCACGAGAACGTCAACGACAACGCCAACATGAAGAGGAAGAACGCGCGCGTCTACACCAAAATGCACAAGATGCCGAGGCACAACGTCAAGAACAACAACGCCGTGACGCTCAAACACTTGCGGCACAACAAGCTCTATGCGATTCGAGTCGAGCCGTTGCCAACCAAGGCCATCAAGCCCGTGAACAAGAGGTAGCACATCGCGAAGAAATTCAAGAACAAAGATTTCAAGCTCGCGTTCATCATCAAGTTCCTCCTCGAGCTCGCGAAGCTCCCCCACAAGCTTGCCAACACCATCAAGTTCATCGAGAGCATGAAGACAATGGAAATCCTCCACGACAATAGCAACATGAGGTTGACAACCCTCCGCGTCAAGAGCACCACGAGTTGAACAATCATCTACAACATGGGCGTTAACATCCCCGACCCCAATACAATGAAGAGCAACGCTACGGCAAGCTCAAGTTCACCATGCCCAAGTTCAACGGAAGAAACAATCCCGAAGAGTACCTTTCATGGGCATTGAAAGTTGACAAGATCTTCCATTTGAACAATTATGAAGAAGAGAAGAAGATCATGATGGCATCCCTTGATTTCCAAGACTATGTCCTTATTTGGTGGGAACAAGTCACTGAACGCCGAGAGGCAAGAGGTGATCCACCCATCACTACTTGGGCGCAAATGAAGGATGTCATGAGAGCACGCTTCGTACCTACCTACTACAACCGCGATCTCTTCAAGAAACTCCAACAACTCAAGCAAGGAACCAAGAGCGTTGAAGAATACTACAAGGAGATGGAGATTTCAATGATAAGAGCCAATGTCACGGAAGATGATGAGCAAACAATGGCACGCTTCTTGAATGGCCTCAACCATCCCATCAAGAAGATCGCCGACTTCCAACCATACTCAAATCTCATCGAGCTAGTGCACCAAGCCACCAAAGCGGAACACCAAGTGCAAGATGATTTCAAATATGCCAAGTACTCGTCCAAGACCTATGGCTCCTCTTATTAAGCTCCCGCGACTTCGGCAACTCCTACCTCAACTAGAGCATCACCAAGTACCGGCGACAAGTCAAGTTACAAGAAGACTTCGACAAGCGCAAGTCATCCTCCTACTACAAGCAACTTCAAGCCGAAAGCTTCATCATCATCTACTCCAACCGATGATACCATCAAGACAAGTTCCATCAAATGTTTCACATGCGGAGGCCAAGGCCATAAGTCCTTCGAGTGCACAAACAAGCGCACCATGATCCTCAATGACAACGGAACCTACGACTCCATGAGTGAAGGAGAAATGGAAGCCCTTGAGCAAGTGGCCATGCACCGACAAGTGAACAACGAAGATGAAGATGATCAAGTCTTTTTTGATGAAGATTCAAGTCCCGCTCTTGTTATCTCCAAGGTCTTGACTCTTCAACATCAACAAGACGAAGATCAAAGATGCCATATCTTCCACACAGAGGACGGCATCAACGGACGGTCCGTCAAGGTCATCATCGATGGAGGTAGTTGCCACAACTTAGCAAGTGAAGAACTATGCTCCAAACTCCAATTGGTCAAGATGAAGCACCCTCACCCCTACAAGGTTCAATGGCTAAGTGACACCGGCACCATACAAGTCGAGCATCGAGTACAAGTCTCTTTCAAGATCGGCTCCTATGAAGACACTTTGGAGTGTGATGTCCTTCCGATGACCGTTTGCCACCTCCTTCTTGGGCGGCCATGGCAATTTGACCGAGGTGTCATTCACAATGGGCGTACCAACCACTATAGCTTCAAAATGAAAGGGAAAGAGTTTGTACTACGTCCTATGTCTCCAAGCCAAGTGCTCGCCGACAAGGAAAACACCCATCGTGGAGAGAATAGTGAGAGAGTGAGCAACCAAAAAGAGAGTGAGCGCCACAAGCCCAAATTGAGTGCCTCCACGATGAGCGACAAGAAAAACTTAGTCCTATTTGCCACAAAACATGAGATGAGAGAAGTGTGTGAGAACCCATCGAGTGTCCTACACTGTGCCCTAGTGTGCAAGGACAAAAAACAACAAACTAACACCTCTCACAATCTACCCTTGGTGTTATCTTCTTTATTGCAGGAATTCCAAGATGTTTTCCCCGATGAGCTACCTCCGGGACTACCTCCACTATGAGGCATTGAGCACCGCATCGACCTCATCCCAGGAGCACCGCTTTCGAACAAAGCTCCCTACCGCGTCAACCCCGAAGAAACCAAAGAAATTCAAAGGCAAGTAAAGCATCTCATAGACCATGGACATGTGCGTGAAAGTTTAAGCCCTTGTGTCGTACCGGTCATCCTTGTGCCAAAACATGACGGTATCTTTCGCATGTGCTCTGATTGTAGACCTATCAATGCTATCACCGTTCGCTATCGATATCCCATTCCACACCTAGATGATAGGCTAGATGACCTTAGTGGTGTCACTATATTTTCCAAAATTGATCTTAAGAGTGGTTACTATCAAATCCGCATACAAGAAGGTGATGAATGGAAAACCGCATTCAAAACCAAGTTTGGTTTGTATGAGTGGTTAGTCATGCCTATGGGTCTCTCGGAAGCACCAGACACTTTTATGCGCCTTATGAATCATGTCTTTCGCCCTTACATTGGTATATTTGTTGTGGTTTACTTCGATGACATTCTTGTGTTTAGCAAATCCATCAAAGAGCATGTCACCCATGTCCGCACCGTTTTGCAAACTCTTAGAAAAGAGCGCCTCTATGCTAATATGGACAAATGCCTTTTTGGTGTTGATAAGCTCGTTTTCTTGCGTTCTTCTAAGGGTGTTCATGTAGATGAGTCCAAGATCAATGCTATTAAGACTTGGCCGCGACCAACCAACTTGCATCAAGTGCGTAATTTCCTTGGTCTTGCGGGTTTCTATCGTCGCTTTGTGAAGGATTTTAGCACCATTGCTTCGCCTTTGCATGCTTTGAGCAAGAAAAATGCGCCTTTTGTTTGGGGACCATCCCAAGATACCGCATTCAATGAGCTTAAGAATTTGCTTACTCATGCTCCCGTGCTTGCTTTACCCAACTTCGACAAACCTTTTGAAATTCATTGTGATGCGAGTGGTAATGGCATAGGAGGTGTGTTAACGCAAGAGAAGTGCCCCATAGCTTACTTTAGTGAGAAACTGTAACGCCCTCGATGCGGCTATATCTCCTACGTGTCGAAGCACGACTTAGAGGCATAACCGCATTGAAAGCAATGTCGCAAGTAAGGTAATCTTCACAACAACCCATGTAAATAGATAAAAGGGGAAAATGATACATAGTTGGCTTACACTCGCCACGTCACACAATTACATGAATAACATTAAATCATCCAATACACTCATGGTCCGACTACGGCACCAAAATAAAAGATCAACCCCAACATGCGACGGGTCCCCGATCGCCCCAACTGGGCACCACTACTGATCATCTGGGAAAGACACATAGTAACGACGAGAGTCTTCATCAAACTCCCACTTGACCTCAAGCGCATCGTCTGGAACAGTATCATCGATCCCCGCATCTGGTTTTGGAAGTAAACTGTGAGTCACGAGGACTCAGCAATCTCGCACCCTCGCGATCAAGACTATTTAAGCTTATAGGTAAGGCAAGGTAATATGTGGAGCTGCGGCATGTGACTAGCATATATGGTGGCTATCCTGTTCGCAAAAGAGAGCAAGAAGAGAAGGCAAACAACGGACGAATAACTATGATCAAGAAGTGATCCTAGAACAAACTACATCAAACATTACTCCAACACCGTGTTCACTTCCCGGACTCCACCGAGAAGAGACCATCACGGTTACACACGTGGTTGATTCATTTTAATTAAGTTAAGTTTCATGTTATCTACAACCGGACATTAACAAATTCTCATCTACCCATAACCGCGTGAACGGCTTTCAAAAGTTCAAAACCCTACAGGGGAGTCCCAACATAGCCCATCAGAAGCTCTCACGGTCAACAAAGGATATTCCTTCTCCCGAGACATTCCGATCAGACTCGGCATCCTGGTTTTACAAAACATCCTCGACAATGGTAAAACAAGTCCAGCAACAGCGCCCGAATGTGTCGACAAATCCTGATAGGAGCTGCACATATCTCGTTCTCAGGGCACACTCGGATAAGCAATCCGTACAACTAAAACCAGCCCTCGAGTTTCCCCGAGGTGGCGCTGCAAGGGGCTCTAGTTTGGACCAACACTCAGAGGAGCACTGGCCCGGGGGGGGGGGGAGTTTAAATAAAGATGACCCTAGGGCTCTGAAAACCCAAGGGAGAAAGAGGCTAGGTGGCAAATGGTAAAACCAAGGTTGGGAATTGCTGGAGAAGTTTTATTCAAGGCGAACTGTCAAGGGGTTCCCATTATAACCCAACCGCGTAAGGAACGCAAAATCCGGGAACATAACACCGATATGACGGAAACTAGGGCGGCAAGAGTGGAACAAAACACTAGGCAAAAGGCTGAGCCTTCCACCCTTTACCAAGTATATAGGTGCATTAAGATAAACAAGATAATATGGTGATATCCCAACAATAAACAATGTTCCAACAAGGAACGATCTCCAATCTTCTCCTGCAACTAGCAACGCTATAAGAGGGGCTGAGCAAAGCGGTGACATAGCCAATCAATGGTTTGCTAGGACATGGTGTGTTAGAGGTTTGACATGGCAATTTGGGAGGCATGATAAGCAAGTGGTAGGCATCGTAGCATAGGCATAGCAAAAGAGCGAGCATCTAGCAAGCAAAGATAGAAGTGATTTCGAGGGTATGATCATCTTGCCTGCAAAGTTGTCAGAGTTGACTGGATCCTCCTAAGCGAACTCAACGGGCTCCTCATTCGCGAACTCGTCTCCCGGCTCTACCCAAACAAGACAAACAAGCAAAAGGAACAAAATCAACCCCGTGCAATGCTCAAACAATATGATGCAAACATTGTATGCTATGCGGGATGCGATATGTGATGCATATGCAAGATTTGACAAGGAATGATTGAACCTGGCCTCAACTTGGAAATCCAAGAGTGCCACTGGAAAGGTGAGGTGATTTTGGTTGAAATCGATATAAAGATCACTGGAATCGGATGCACGGCTTGGAAATGGCAAGCAAAACAAATATGGCACCGGTCTGCGATAATCAGCAACTAGCCATCTAAATGCATCAGGATAAGTATGCTACAACACTCAAACATGACAACAAAATACATAACAGGGATCCACTCATGATGCTTGACAAAAGATGAACACTGAGCTACGGTTAATTCATACAATAACAGGTTCAAACAAGCATGGCAAAAGTGCAAATGATAACAGGTTTCAGACTTAGTGAAATTAACACAAGTCTAGAATTTATCATCAGGAAGCACACTTTAGAGCATGAAAACTATATGCTACAGGAACTTAACATGGCAAAGCAAGGCATGGCATGAAGCTACTAAAAGCACTTAACAAAAGTCCCTTAGTGACCTTGAGCCAAAAGGGATCAAAAAATACAATTGCAAGCATGTGAACATGGCAAAAACATAAACAGATTTCAGACTGTGAAAAACTAGAGCATGCAAATCAGTTAACTAGTAGGCATGTTTACGAGCTCGATGTACTCACTACAAAGCATGGAATGACAAACTAAGCATACACCCATCAAGAATACATGGCATAGAAGCTAGAAATAGCAAGAACAACAACATAGCATGCACGGATCAATAGCAACATCCTCGGCAAAATCGCTAACAAGTCAACAATCTGCCAGGATTCACGATATAGCAAAAGTAGAGCTCAATTGACTCAAGCTAGGGTGCTCCATAAATGCAAAAAAAGACATGGATCGGTAGAGCACCACAAGGTTAACAAAACATCCTTACTAATCACCAAAAAGACATGGATCAAAAGAGGCACAGATCACTAGGAAACAACAAGAACATATGGCATAATGACAAAATCAGGACAAATATCACTACTTTGCAAGCTTGTGCTAGTCACCACAAATATCACAAAAATACATGGCAAGCACATCTGTAAATATGGCATGGCATATAACAAAACTCATGTAGAGCTCAGGATCATATCATGCACACATGAAACATGGCAAAAATGACAAATAGCTATTTGATGCAACAGATCTGACAAATTCACCACATAGCCCTCTTCCAACAGTATTTCGGGCATCAAGATGAGCTCAAATGAAAATGATGCAATGAGATGAAATGATGTACTCGTTGAGACAAACATTTTTATATGCTACACGCACAAATCGGAGCTACGGATGTAGAGTTACGACATGCCAAAGTTGCATAAAAATACTGAAAGTAGAGGGAAAAGTCAACCCCGACTAGGGTTTACTGTAGCGGTGATCTCAGATCCGATCCGGCGTGCACGCGGCCCGAGGACGGCCGGAAGGCACTATTGCGGCCAGAGTTCCATCGGAGTTGAACAGATCCGAGGCAAGAGTGGCCGGGGGCGCCGGATCCTCGCCGGAGTTGGGCGGGGCGGCGTCAGCGGCGCTCGTAGGCGAGGAGGCTGGCTCGGGCGATGCGGTTGACAAGGAGGCCCACCGCGGCGGAGCTCGCCGGCAACGGGATGGGGCGGTGAAGGCGGTGAGGCTCCCGGGCGGTGCAGGGCAGAGTGGAGGCGCGGGCGGCGCGAGGGAGGAGCTAGGCCGGGAGGGCTTCTCTCGGGCCCAGGCGGGCCGGCGATGGTGATGTGGGCGCGCCCGCCATGTGGCGCGCTGCGGTATGGCGCGGCTATGTGTCCGGCGCCGGCGGACAACGTCCGGCGCGCTGAAGAGGTGGGGAGCTAGGTTAGGGTGGTTTTTGATCCGGAATTTTTGAGGGAGAGACCTTTATATAGGTAGGAGGAGCTAGGAGGCTCCAAATTGAGCACGGTTTGCGGCCACACGATCGTGATTGAACGCTCTAGATGATGGAAGGGATTTTTTGTGGGTTTTGGGCCAAATTTGAAGGGTGTTGGGCTGCTACACAAATGAGGCCTTTTCGGTCCCTCGGTTAACCGTTGGAGTATCAAACGAAGTCCAAATGGCACGAAACTTGACAGGCGGTCTACCGGTAGTAAACCAAGGATGCTTGGCAAGTCTCGGTCCAATTCGGAAAGAGGTAGAAAGGAGCACCAGAGGAGATAGGAGCGCCGGAATGCAAAACGGACAACGGGGAAAATGCTCGGATGCATGAGACGAACACGTATGCAAATGCAATGCACATGATGACATGATATGAGATGCATGACAAAGGCAACAACACACAGAGACAAAAACCTGAACCCCAGGAAAATAAAAAAACTTAGGCCGGAAACGGCAAGAGTTGGAGTACAGATAAGGTAAATTACATCCGGGGTGTTACAACACTCCACCACTACGAAAGGATCTCGTCCTGAGATCTAGGACTAGAGAAACTCCGGGTACTCAGAACGGAGGTGATCCTCGCGTTCCCGGGTGGCTTCACGGTCGGAATGGTGTGACCACTTGACTTGAGGAATTTGATTGCCTTATTGCGAGTCTTGCGCTCAGTTTCTTCAAGGATAGCAACGGGGTGCTCACGATAAGAGAGGTCTTCTTGGAGATCAATGTCTTCGAAGTTGACGGTGCGGTCAGGGGTCTTGAAGCACTTGCGGAGCTGAGAGACATGGAACAAGTCGTGCACATTTGCAAAGTTTGAAGGAAGCTTGAGTTGATAGGCGAGATCGCCTCTCTTGCTAACGATTTTGAAAGGACCCACGTATCTAGGGGCAAGCTTCCCTTTGATACCGAAGCGACGAGTACCTTTCATTGGAGAGACGCGGAGGTAAAAATGGTCGATCTCGAAAGCCAAATCATAATGCTTACTATCATAGTAGCTCTTCTGGCGCGATTGCGCTGCTTTGAGGTTATCACGAATGACTTTGCACATCTCTTCTGCCTCTGTGACCAAGTCATTTCCAAGAAGTTGACGTTCACCGTTCTCTGACCAGTTAAGAGGAGTATGGCACTTCCTGCCATAGAGAATTTCAAATGGGGCCTTGCCCGAACACGCTTGAAAGCTGTTGTTGTAGGAGAACTCGGCATATGGAAGTCAATCTTCCCACTTCATACCGAAAGAGATAACGCAAGCCCTGAGCATATCTTCGAGAATCTGATTGACACGCTCGACTTGACCGCTAGTTTGAGGATAAAAAGCTGTGCTGAAACGGATGTTGGTGCCCATGGCCTTCTGGAAAGAATTCCAAAACTTGGAGGTAAAGATGCTGCCACGGTCTTAAGAGATCAACTGTGGAATGCCGTGCAGAGAGACAATCCGAGAGGTATACAGCTCCGGCAATTAAGCTGCAGTGATAGACTCTTTGATAGGCAGAAAGTGAGCCACTTTAGTGAGTTTGTCGATGACAACGAATATAGCATCATTGCCACGCTTGGACTTTGGAAAACCCATCACGAAGTCCATCTCAATGTGGTCAAACTTCCATTCTGGAATGGCAAGAGGTTGGAGGAGACCAGCTGGTCATTGGTGTTCTGCTTTCACTCTTCTGCAGACATCACATTCATTCACGAACTGAGCAATCTCGCGCTTCATTCAAGTCCACCAATACGCCTGCTTGAGGTCCTGGTACATTTTCGTACTTCCAGGGTGGATGGAGAGGAGTGAATTGTGAGCCTCGTTCATAATGACTTTACAAAGGTCACCTTTAGGCACAACAATGCGATCCTCGAAGAAGAGAGTATCCTTGTCATCAAGGCGATAGCACTTGTACTTGGATTGACTCTTGGCAATCCCAATCGTCACCTTCTTCACCATAGCATCAAGAAGTGAGCCTCGCGAATATGATCTTCCAAAGTAGGAGAGACTTGAAGGTTGGCGAGGAAACCTTGAGGAACAACTTGCAAATTGAGTTTGCAGAAAGCTTCACAAAGCTCGGGTTGGTAAGGCTTGAGAATCAGACTGTTGCAGTAAGCCTTCCTGCTCAATGTGTCAGCAATTACATTGGCCTTGCCTGGAGTATATTCGATACTCGGATTATACTCTTGAATCATTTTGACCCAACGAGTCTGCCTGAGGTTGAGATTAGGCTGAGTGAAGATGTACTTGAGACTCTTGTGGTCAGTGAAGATGTCCACTTTTCTTCCCAAGATGAGATGTCTCCAAGTCAAAAGAGCATGCACAACTGCCGCCAACTCGAGGTCATGAGTGGGGTAGTTCTTCTCGTTGGGCTTCAACTGACGAGAGGTATAAGCCACAACTTTCTTCTCTTGCATCAACACTGCACCAAGACCTTGAAGAGAGGCATCACAGAAGACGTCGAACGGTTTGGATTCATCAGGAGGAGTCAGAACTAGAGCAGTGACTAATTTCTCTTTCAAGGTGTTGAAAGCGATGTCACATTCAGGAGACCAAACGTACTTCACGTGCTTCTGGAGAAGGTTGGAAAGCGGCTTCGTGATCTTTGAGAAGTTCTCAACGAACCTTCGACAATAGCTTGCGAGACCAAGGAAGCTACGGAGTTGCTTCACGTTCTGAGGTGGTTCCCAATTAACATTTGCATACACCTTCTCAGGATTCACCGCTATGCCCTTGGCAGAGATGATATGCCCAAGATAGAGAACCTCATCGAGCCAAAACTCGCACTTTGAGAACTTGGCGTAGAACTGATGTTCTCTGAGCTTATCGAGCACCAAACGCAAGTGCTTGGCATGATCTTCCTTGTTCTTGGAAAAGACCAAAATGTCATCGAGGTAGACCAAGACGAAGTCATTTGTGTAGGCGTTGAAGATGAAGTTCATCATGCGAGAGAAAGTCGGAGGAGCGTTGACGAGGCCAAAAGACATGACAGTGTATTCATATGAACCATAGCTTGTTCTGAATGCCGTCTTGGGAATATCCTGCTCACGGATTCGAATCTGGTGATAGCCCATACGGAGATCAAGCTTGGAAAATACTTGAGCACCTTTGAGTTGTTCAAACAGCTCGTTGATGTTGGGAAGTGGGTACTTGTTCTTTATAGTCTTCTTGTTCAACGGACGGTAGTCAACACAGAGTCAGTCTGTTCCATCCTTCTTCTTCACAAAAAGAACTCCACAACCCCATGGAGAAGAACTAGGTCGGATGAGACCCATTCGCTCTTAAATATCGAGTTGCTTCTTTAGCTCCTTCAACTCTTCAGGTCCAAGCTTGTAAGGACGTTTGCAAACAGGTTCCGTACCAGGCTCAAGATCGATAACGAATTCAACTGGCCGGTGCGGAGGCATTCCTGGAAGCTCTTCTGGAAAGACATCTTGATATTCGCAAATGACTAGAATTTGAGAGATGGCATCCAGTTCACCCTTCTCATTGAGAGAAAACAGACGGATGGTATCATCACGAGCGGCAAAGACAATTACATCCTTAGATGAATGAGTCAATTGAATCTGCCTAGCAGCACAATCAAGTTGAGCCTTATGCTTAGAAAGCCAATCCATTCCGAGAATAAGATCAATATCCGAGTCACCAAGAACATTTGGAGTAGACAAGAACTTATAGTCACCCAATGTGATTGAAACATCCGGAATGCATACTCGAGAAGTCATCTGACGGGCCGGAGAGACAATATCCAACGGTTTCGGCAACACTTGAGTAACAAAATCATGCTTAGGTGCAAAAGGTCTCGAGATGAAACAATGCGATGCACCAGTGTCAAAAAGAACTCTTGCAGGAATATCGTTAACAAGAAGGTTACCCATGATGACATCTGACGAGCCCTCTGCCTGAGCTGCATTCATCAAGTTGACCTTGGCGTGCTTGGGGTTATGCTTGACCACAGCTGTACTTGCAGATCTCACAGGAGGAGGAGGAGGGAGACGCCTCTGATTGAAGCATTTGTTGGCATAGTGACCCTTATGTTGGCACTTGTTGCACGTGACCTCTGAAAGCGGACGGTGATACGGAGCACTCGATCTTGGAGCTTGAGACGAAGTCTTGTTCTGAAAGCCAGGGTTGGGTGGGTGGGAAGATCCACTGCCACCTTTGCTCTTCTGCTGATAAGGCTGACGGAATGGAGGAGGAGGAAGCCAATACTTCTGCTGCTTAGCCACTTGAGTTGAGGAAGAAGGAGTTGCATCTCTGACTCGCTTCTTGGAAGCATCACACTTCAGTTAAGTAGTCTATTGCTTCATTGCCATGTTGTAAAACTCATCGTACCTCTTCGGCTCAAAGAGGACGAGAGCTAGCTGGATTTCTTCTCTGAGACCACCCCTGAACTGGTATATCATGCTCTTCTCGTCAGGGACGTCTTGCTTAGCAAAACGAGCGAGCTTCTGAAACATCTTGTTGTACTCGTAAACAGACATAGAGCCTTGCTTCAAGTTGCGGAATTCCTCACGCTTGCTTTCAACCACGCTCTGAGGAATATGATGAGCTTTGAAGTCTTGACGGAATTCATCCCAGGTAATCACACGGCCTCCTCTGGAATCTTTGTACTGCTGAAACCATTCTGCAGCTTGGTCTTTGAGTTGGAAGGAGGCGAAATTGACAAAGTCCTCGGGCCTGACATTACTGCACTCGAAATGCTTGCATATGTCCACAAGCCAATCATCAGCGTTTGTTGCCTCAACACAATTGCTGAAGGTCTTTGGCTGGTTAGCAAGGAACTGGTTGAGTGTAGCAAACTGATTCTGATTGTTGCCATGGCCCTGCTTCCCTTGGTTGCGCTCTTGAAGAAGTTGCATGATCAGCTGCGTGTTTGCATTGGTAGCGGCCATCACAGCTTGGCATGCCTCCGGAGGTGGAGGTGGTGGTGGCGGATCAGGATTTGGAGTCGTGCGCGTTGGAGGAGCCATCCTGAAGAGGTTGACATCCGTTAGCATATTGACAGGCAAATATTGAAGCTGAATTAAACGAGTTGAAATTGCAACATATAGTCTTCACATCCGAACCAAATGAACGAATGCATTCCAATTGAAATGGTCACAAATCCATAAATTGAGAAGCCACTTAGAATTGAGGAAGAAGAATAAAAACAAGGTACGGACAAGAACGAATACTCGGCGAGGATTACCCAATCCCAAACCAAATATCCGCGGAAGAACTAGAGCTACAAGAATTCCCACCTATGAAACTCCCGAACCTTTCCAGTTATGCAATCAGGTGTTGGGGATACAGGGGAAGCATAATATCTCACCCAAATCTAGTAAATCCTACATCCAGCTGTATCCATCCTTCAACACATAACCAAGAAAAACTTCGGAAATCATCTACCTCAACCTTCGGAAAGCATCCGTTACACAAGTTATGGCAATACTCTCGAACTCCTGCCCCAGTACTGGGTGGTGTCGAGGTTATCTCACCAACAACTGCATAAAAGAGATTTTCAATGTCGGCGAAACTCAGGTATTCCAGAATCTCAATGACAAAATTGTGACAACAACACCTCGGAGCTCAACTCCCCGGGACACTGCGACAACCCCTAAATGATAGGAGCCACCAAGAACAATGTTCTCGTCACAAATCGATCGGAATGATTCCAAGATACCCACGTGATCCTAAAAAAATTTAGTGAAATTTGAGAAGAGAAGAGTCAAAACTCTACGTTAGGATGCCTCACCAGAGCGATGAAGGGACTGGGGAGTAAAAAGAATTCCTAAACTCTCCGATGTATATAATCCTAAATGGCTCAAAACATTTTTCTAGACTCAACAACGCCAACGATTCGATCAAGCAGGGGGCTCCTAAGGTCGGGGAAGGCTCTGATTACCAACTTGTAACGCCCTCGATGCGGCTATATGTCCTACGTGTCGAAGCACGACTTAGAGGCATAACCGCATTGAAAGCAATGTCGCAGGTAAGGTAATCTTCACAACAACCCAAGTAAATAGATAAAAGGGGAAAAGGATACATAGTTGGCTTACACTCGCCACGTCACACAAATACATGAATAACATTACAATCATCCAATACACTCATGGTCCGACTACGGTACCAAAATAAAAGATCAACCCCAACATGCGACACGGTCCCCGATCGCCCCAACTGGGCACCACTACTGATCATCTGGGAAAGACCCATAGTAACGGCGAGAGTCTTCATCAAACTCCCACTTGAGCTCAAGCGCATCGTCTGGAATGGTATCATCGGTCCCTGCATCTGGTTTTGGAAGTAAACTGTGAGTCACGGGGACTCAGCAATCTCGCACCCTCGTGATTAAGACTATTTAAGCTTATAGGTAAGGCAACGTAATATGTGGAGCTGCGGCAAGCGACTAGCATATATGGTGGCTATCCTGTTCGCAAAAGAGAGCGAGAAGAGAAGGCAAAGCACGGATGAATAACTATGATCAAGAAGTGATCCTAGAACAACCTACGTCAAACATTACTCCAACACCATGTTCACTTCCCGGACTCTGCCGAGAAGAGACCATCACGGTTACACACGCGGTTGATTCATTTTAATTAAGTTAAGTTTCATGTTATCTACAACCGGACATTAAAAAATTCCCATCTGCCCATAACCACGGGCACGGCTTTTGAAATATCAAAACCCTGCAGGGCAGTCCCAACTTAGCCCATCACAAGCTCTCACGGTCAACGAAGGATATTCCTTCTCCCGAGACATTCCGATCAGACTTGGCATCCCGATTTTACAAGACATCCTCGACAATGGTAAAACAAGTCCAGCAACACCGCCCGAATGTGTCGACAAATCCCGATAGGAGCTGCACATATCTCGTTCTCAGGGCACACTCGGATAAGCAATCCGTACAACTAAAACCAGCCCTCGAGTTTCCCCGAGGTGGCGCTGCAAGGGGCTCTAGTTTGGACCAACACTCAGATGAGCACTGGCCCGGGGGGGTTTAAATAAAGATGACCCCTGGGCTCCGAAAACCCAATGGAAAAATAGGCTAGGTGGAAAATGGTAAAACCAAGGTTGGGCATTGCTAGAGGAGTTTTATTCAAGGCGAACTGTCAAGGGGTTCCCATTATAACCCAACTGCGTAAGGAACGCAAAATCCGGGAACATAACACTGATATGACGGAAACTAGGGCGGCAAGAGTGGAACAAAACACTAGGCAAAAGGCCGACCCTTCCACCCTTTACCAAGTATATATGTGGATTAAGATAAACAAGATAATATGGTGATATCCCAACAATAAACAATGTTCCAACAAGGAACGACCTCCAATCTTCTCCTGCAACTAGCAACGCTATAAGAGGGGCTGAGCAAAGCGGTAACATAGCCAATCAATGGTTTGCTAGGACATGTGTGTTAGAGGTTTGACATGGTAATTTGGGAGGCATGATAAGCAAGTGGTAGGCATCGTAGCATAGGCATAGCAAAAGAGCGAGCATCTAGCAAGCAAAGATAGAAGTGATTTCGAGGGTATGATGATCTTGCCTGCAAAGTTGTCAGAGTTGACTGGATCCTCCTAAGAGAACTCAACGGGCTCCTCATTCGCGAACTCGTCTCCTGGCTCTACCCAAACAAGACAAACAAGCAAAAGGAACACAATCAACCCCGTGCAATGCTCAAACAACATGATGCAAACATGGTATGCTATGCGGGATGCGATATGTGATGCATATGCAAGATTTGACAAAGAATGATTGAACCTGGCCTCAACTTGGAAATCCAAGAGTGCCACTGGAAAGGTGAGGTGATTTCGGTTGAAATTGATATAAAGATCACCAGAATCAGATGCACGGTTTGGAAATGGCAAGCAAAACAAATATGGCACCGGTCTGCGATAATCAGCAACTAGCCATTTAAATGCATCAAGATAAGTATGCTACAGCACTCAAACATGACAACAAACTACATGGAAGGGATCCACTCATGATGCTTGACAAAAGATGAACACTAAGCTACGGCTAATTCATCGAATAAAAGGTTCAAACAAGCATGGCAATAGTGCAAATGATAACAGGTTTCAGACTTAGTGAAATTAACACAAGTCTGGAATTTAATCAGGAAGCACACTTTAGAGCATGAAAACTATATGCTACAAGAATTTAACATGGCAAAGCAAGGCATGGCATGAAGCTACTCAAAGCACTTAACAAAAGTCCCTTCGTGACCTTGAGCCAAAAGGGATCAGAAAATACAATTGCAAGCATGTGAACATGGCAAAAACATAAACAGATTTCAGACTGAAAAACTAGAGCATGCAAATCAGTTAACGAGTAGGCATGTTTACGAGCTCGATGAACTCACTACAGAGCAAGGCATGACAAACTAAGAAAACACCCATCAAGAATACATGGGATAGAACCTAGACATGGCAAGAACAACAATATAGCATGCCCGGATCAATAGCAACATCCTCGGCAAAATCGCTAACAAGTCAACAATCTGCCAGGATTCACGATATAGCAAAAGTAGAGTTTGATTGACTCAAGCTAGGATGCTCCATAAATGCAAACAAAGACATGGATGGATATATCACCACAAAGACATGGATGGATCGCTAGGAAACAACAAGAACATATGGCATAACGACAAAATCAGGACAAGGTCTTAGTGAAATTCTAAGTCCCTGAAATCAGCATTACCGATTACACTACTTTGCAAGCTTGTGCTAGTCACCAAAAATATCACAAAAATACATGGCAAGCACCTCTGTAAAGATGGCATGGCATATAAAAAAACTCATGTAGAGCTCAGGATCATATCATGCACACATTAAACATGGCAAAAATGACAAATAGCTATTTGATGCAACAGATCTGACAAATTCACCACATAGCCCTCTTCCAACAGCATTTCGGGCATCAAGATGAGCTCAAATGAAAATGATGCAATGCAAATTCACCACATAGCCCTCTTCCTACACGCGCAAATTGGAGCTACGTATGCAGAGTTACGACATGCCAAAGTTGCATAAAAATACTAAAAGTAGAGGGAAATGTCAACACCGACTAGGGTTTACTATAGCGGCGATCTCAGATCCGATCCAGCGTGCACGAGGCCCGAGGACGGCCGGAAGTCGCTGTAGCTGCCAGAGTTCCGCCGGAGTTGAACGGATCCAAGGCAAGAGGGGCCAGGGCGCCGGATCCTCGCCGGAGTTGGGCGGGGCGGCATCGGCGGCACTCGTAGGCGAGGAGGCCGGCTCGGGCGGCGCGGTCGACGAGGAGGCTCGCCGCGGCGGAGCTCGCCGGCGACGGGATGGGGCGGCGAAGGCGTCGAGGCTCCCGGGCGGCGCAGGGCAGAGGGGAGGTGCGGGCGGCGCGAGGGAGGAGCCCGACCGGGAGGGCTTCTCTCGGGCCCAGGCGGGCCGGCAATAGTGTTGTGGGCGCTCCCGCCACGTGGCACGCTGCGGTAGGGCGCGTCGATGTGTCCGGCGCGCTGAAGAGGTGGGGAGCTAGGTTAGGGTGGTTTTGGATCCGACATTTTTGAGCGGGAGACCTTTATATAGGTAGGAGGAGGTAGGCGGCTCCAAATTGAGCACGGTTTGCGGCTGCGCGATCTGATCGAACGCTCTAGATGATGGAAGGGATTTTTGGTGGGTTTTGGGCCAAATTTGAAGGGTGTTGGGCTGCAACACAAACGAGGCCTTTTCGGTCCCTCGGTTAACCGTTGGAGTATCAAACGAAGTCCAAATGGCACGAAACTTGACAAGTGGTCTACCGGTAGTAAACCAAGGCCGCTTGGCAAGTCTCGGTCCAATCCAGAAATGTTCAACCCCCACACACGAAAAGATGTAGAAAGGAGCACCGGAGGAGATAGGAGCGCCGGAATGAAAAACGGACAACGGGGAAAATGCTCGGATGCATGAGACGAACACGTATGCAAATGCAATGCACATGATGACATGATATGAGATGCATGACAAAGGCAACAACACATGAAGACAAAAACCCGAACCTGAGGAAAATAAAATAACTTAGGCCGGAAACGGCAAGAGTTGCAGTATAGATAAGGTAAATTACATTCGGGGTGTTACAGAAACTTTCCAGAGCACAACTCAATTTAATGAGGACATCAATACCATTGTTACGCCCACAGCCCCTACTGTTACATATACTGGACCAATTACTAGAGCTCGCGCACGCCAATTAAATTACCAGGTACTTTCATTTCTTGGTAATGATTGTAATGTTCATGAGCTTATGATGCTGCCTAAATTGGATAAATTTGTTTTTCTTACAAATGAAGGGCCTAGCTTGGAGAACGATGAACATTGGAGCAAGAACACGCATGGAGTTGATGGCATGCGCAAGGGGATCAAGAACGGAGTTACAAGTGATGATTTCAGGACTTTGAAGCCGCCATAAGCAGTGCATGAAGCCTTGGATGAAATATACAAGATGCCACTTCATAATATTCGTCCATAGGCTACTCTAGGTGTTGCGTCACCTTATTAATGGGCCAGGCCCATGTAATTTCGAAATACTTAAGTATAGGCTATTTTTAGAGTCCGTAAGTGTGGGGAAACAAGAGTTAGGGTTGGTTTCGGACCCCACCCTCAAGGGCCACGAAATTCCCCCTTCTTCCTCCATATATACAGCCCTTAGGGCGTCGTTTAGACTTTGGGTTTTGTTTAGATCAAAAGTTCGCCATAGCTGCAACTTCGCGTACTTCGTTTGTGTCCAACGACCAGACTAAGACGTCACAGAACCCCACCTTGATCAATAAAGCTTTCATCTTATATTCGCAATATCCCGATTGCAATCTCAGTTTCTTGCTTGTTCTTCATTTGCTACCTCTACAACAACAGCAACAACATCGACTACCTCCACGTCGGGAAACGGCCCTCCACAGAGCGAGCCATGTCCCTCTTCAGTCGGGCCAAACTGCTGGTGCTGCTGTTGATACTTCTGTGGCTCCTACTGCTGATGTGGAGGAGGATGATTATGTGGAATATTATGAGGATGAGGTTGATCAAAATCAGAACTACGTGCCACCACCTGCACAGCAACCACCAGGTCGTCCACATGCAAATAATGGCAATGGTAGGGCTCACCCTCAGGTACGAGATCATGACCATCTCCCTAAACTAAAATTGAATATTCCACCATTTGAGGGTAGATATGTTCCTGATATATATCTTACTTGGGAGTTAGAAACTGAACAACGATTTACATGTTTACAATATCCCGAGGAGAGACGTGTTCCTGCTGCTGTTTGTGCATTCACTAGTTTTGCATGTGTTTGGTGGTCTGAGCATTGTAGATTATATCCTATTCCGGCTACTTGGGCTGCTTTGAAAATTGCTATGCGTACTCGTTGGGTTCCACCATATTATCAACGTGAATTACTTCAAAAATTGCAGCGCTTAAGACAGGGAAAAAATTCTATAGAAGAATATTATCAGGAATTACAAACTGGCATGATTAGATGTGGTATTGTTGAGGAGAATGAAGCTATGCTTGCACGTTTTATGGGTGGATTACATAGAGAGATTCAGACGATTCTAGAGTATAAGGAGTATACTAATATCACTCGTGATAGAGGCGGAGGTGTCCCGTCTTTCGATGAGATGATGGATTTCGCTTTGGTGGAAGTCGACTTTGACGATCCGACTACGAACGTGCGAGGACGTCGCGCCTTAGCAATCGCTAAACCAACTTCGAGAGGTTATTGACCACGCCGGAGCACGATCAACCTGACCACGAGGGTGTGTTTCCTGCGAGCAAACGAAGAACAAGCAAGAAACTGAGATTGCAATCTGGATATTGCGAATATAAGATGAAAGCTTTATTGATCAAGGTGGGGTTCTGTGACGCCTTTGTCTGGTCGTTGAACACAAACGAAGTACGCGAAGTTGCAGCTATGGTGAACTTTTAATCTAAACAAAACCCAAAGTCTAAACGGTGCCGTAAGGGCTGTATATATGGAGGAAGAGAGGGGGAATTTCGTGGCCCTTGGTGGAGGGGTCCGAAATCAACCCTATCTCTTGTTTCCCCACACATACGGACTCTAAAAATAGCCTATACTTATGTATTTCGAAATTACATGGGCCTGGCCCAATAAAAAGGTGACGCGGCACCTATAATAGTCTCGGGATGAAATTTATGAAGTGGCATCATGTATATTTCGTCCATGGCTTCATGCACCCATTATGGTGGCTTCAAAGTCCTGAAATCATCACTTGTAACTCCGTTCTTGTTCCCCTTGCGCATGGCATCATCTCCATGCTTGTTCTTGCTCCAATGTTCATCCTTCTCCAAGCTAGGCCCTTCATTTGTAAGCAAAACAAATGTATCCAATTTAGGCAGCATCATATTCTCATGAACATTAGAATCATTACCAAGAAACGAAAGTACCTGATAATTTAATTGGCGTGCGCGAGCTCTAGTAATTGGACCAGTATGTATAGCAGCAGGGGCTGTGGGTGTAACAATTGTATTGATGTCCTCATCATCCTCCCCTTCTTGAAATGAAGTCGTCCTCGACGGAAGTTCATCTTCCTCACCCAAATAAGGCTTCAAATCTGCAATGTTAAAAGTGGGACTAAGCCCAAAATCTGCAGGCAGCTCAAGTTTATATGCATTATCATTTATTTTCTCTAACACCTTAAAGGGACCATCAGCACGTGGCATTAGCTTTGATTTGCGCAAATCAGGAAATCTATCCTTACGCAAATGTAACCAAACAAGATCTCCAGGTGCAAACACAACATGTTTTCTACCCTTATCTCCAGCAAGTTTATATTTAGCATTCATACGCTCTATGTTTTCCTTAGTTAACTCATGCATTTTTAAAATCAATTCAACATGTTGTTTAGCATCAAAATTAACCTTCTCCGAAGATGGAAGAGGCAACAAATCAATAGGTGCACGAGGTAGGAAACCATACACAACTTCAAAAGGGCACATCTTAGTAGTAGAATGCAATGAACGATTATAAGCAAATTCAATATGAGGCAAGCATTCCTCCCACATTTTCTTATTATTCTTCAAAACAGCCCTAAGCATAGTAGACAACGTTCTATTGACTACTTCAGTTTGTCCATCAGTTTGGGGGTGACAAGTAGTACTAAAAAGCAGTTTAGTCCCCAACTTAGCCCATAAACATCTCCAAAAGTGGCTAAGCAATTTAGTATCACGATCTGAAACAATAGTATTTGGCACACCATGCAAGCGAATAATTTCACGAAAGAACAAATCAGCAACATTAACAGCATCATCACTTTTATGACATGGTATAAAGTGTGCCATTTTCGAGAATCTATCCACGACAACAAATATGCTATCCCTCCCCTTCTTTGTTCGAGGTAAACCTAAAACAAAGTCCATAGATATATCCTCCCAAGGAACACTAGGTACAGGCAAAGGCATATATAAACCATGAGGATTGAGTCGTGACTTAGCTTTTTGACATGTAGTGCATCGAGCAATAAAACGCTCAACATCCCGTCTCATCTTTGGCCAAAAGAAATGTGTAGCAAGTACGTCCTCCGTCTTCTTCACGCCAAAGTGTCCCATTAATCCTCCTCCATGCGCCTCCTGCAACAACAAAAGACGAACGGAGCTAGCTGGAATGCATAGCTTGTTAGCACGAAACACAAATCCATCGTTAACGACGAACTTGTTCCACATTCTTCCTTCTTTACAATTCTGCATTACATCTTTAAAATCAGCATCATGCACATATTGATCTTTGATGGTCTCCAAACCAAATATTTTGAAGTCAAGTTGTGAAAGCATAGTATAGCGACGAGACAAAGCATCAGCAATAACATTTTCTTTTATCTTCTTGTGTTTAATGACATAAGGGAAAGTCTCAATGAATTCAACCCATTTAGCATGTCTACGATTCAGTTTAGCTTGACTTTTAATATGTTTCAAAGATTCATGATCAGAATGTATAACAAATTCTTTGGGCCATAAATAATGTTGCCATGTTTCTAAAGTCCGAACAAGAGCATATAATTCTTTATCATAAGTAGAATAATTCAGACTAGGCCCACTCAATTTTTCAGAAAAGTATGCAACAGGTTTGCCATCTTGTAATAACACACCTCCTAATCCAATTCCACTAGCATCACATTCAAGCTCAAAAGTCTTATTAAAATCAGGAAGTTGGAGTAAAGGAGCATGTGTCAACTTATCTTTCAATACCGTGAAGGCTTCTTCCTGTGCGGTACCCCAAAGAAAAGGCACATCTTTCTTTGTAAGCTCATTGAGAGGTGCAGCAATGGTGCTGAAATCTCTCACAAAACGCCTATAGAATCCAGCGAGGCCAAGAAAACTCCTCACTTGTGTGACCGTTTTGGGCTGCAGCCAGCTCTCAATAGCTTCAATCTTGGCTTTATCAACTTCAATTCCCTGTGGAGTAACAACATAGCCAAGAAAAGATACTCGGTCGGTGCAAAAGGTGCACTTCCCAAGGTTACCAAACAAACATGCATCACGTAGAGCAATAAAAACAGCACGTAAACGTTCCAAATGTTCTTCCAAAGATCTGCTATAAATCAATATGTCATCAAAGTAAACTACCACAAATCGTCCAATGAAAGCACGTAAAACTTCGTTCATTAATCTCATGAAAGTACTAGGTGCATTAGTTAACCCAAAAGGCATGACTAACCACTCATATAATCCAAACTTAGTTTTAAATGCTGTTTTCCATTCATCACCCAATTTCATACGAATTTGATGGTATCCACTATGCAAATCAACTTTGGAGAATACTGTAGAGCCACTCAATTCATCAAGCATATCATCTAGCCTAGGAATAGGATGACGATAACGAATAGTAATATTATTAGTGCCTCTACAATCAACGCACATACGCGACGTACCATCCTTTTTCGGCACTAAAATGATAGGAACAGCACAAGGACTAAGGGATTCGCGTATATAACCTTTGTCGAGCAGTTCTTGTACTTGACGCATAATCTCCTTCGTCTCCTCTGGATTGGTACGGTATGGTGCACGGTTGGGTAGCGAAGCACCGGGAATTAAGTCAATTTGATGCTCAATCCCTCGAATAGGTGGTAATCCCGGTGGCACGTCTTGTGGAAAGACGTCAGTGAACTCTTGCAAAATGTTAGTGACAGCAGGGGGCAAAGAGGAAGGCACGTCCTCGAATGAAAATAATGCCTCTTTGCACACAAAAGCATAGCAAACAGATTTGCTAAAATCTAGCTCATCAATATCAGATTTGGTGGCAAGTAAACATGCACTTTTCAATTTAATTTCAGAAACAACAGTAGATGGTTTATTATTAGGCTTCATTTGGTGCTCAAATTCTTTTGCCACAATCTGATTTTCACTCTTATTTGTCTCCTGTTTTGCTTTATTAGCTCTATTAATATCATCTTTCAAAATGGAATCAGGAGTCATAGGAAGCAAAGTAATATTTTTATCGTTATGAACAAGAGTATACTGATTATTTCTACCATGGTGTACAGAATTTTTATCAAATTGCCATGGTCTACCAAGTAATAAGGAACATGCTTGCATAGGTACCACATCACAATCAACATAATCAGCATATGTAGAGATACTAAAATGCACACGAACAGTAGGTGTTACCTTAACCTTGCCGCTGTTGTTGAACCATTGGATGTAGTAAGGATGTGGATGTGGTCTTGTGGTGAGAGAAAGCTTCTCCACCATCTCCATTGATAGAGGCTAAGGTGTCCCGATGTTTCGATGAGATGGTGGCTATCGTTTTCTGTGGGAGTCGACCTTGACGATCCGACTACGAACGTGTGAGACGTCGCGCCTTAGCAATCGCTAAACCAACTTCCGAGGGTTATTGACCACGCCGGAGCACGATCAACCTGACCACGAGGGTCTGTTTCCTGCGAGCAAACGAAGAACAAGCAAGAAACTGAGATTGCAATCGGGATATTGCGAATATAAGATGAAAGCTTTATTGATCAAGGTGGGGTTCTGTGACGTCTTGGTCTGATCGTTGGACACAAACGAAGTACGCGAAGTTGCAGCTATGGCGAACTTTTAATCTAAACAAAACCCAAAGTCTAAACGACGCCCTAAGGGCTATATATATGGAGGAAGAGGGGGGAATTTCGTGGCCCTTGAGGGTGGGGTCCAAAACCAACCCTAACTCTTGTTTCCCCACACATACGGACTCTAAAAATAGCCTATACGTAAGTATTTCGAAATTACATGGGCCTGGCCCATTAATAAGGTGACGCAGCACCTAGAATAGCCTATGGACGAATATTATGAAGTGGCATCTTGTATATTTCGTCCAAGGCTTCATGCACTCCTTATGGCGGCTTTAAAGTCCTGAAATCATCACTTGTAACTCCGTTCTTGATCCGCTTGCGCATGCCATCAACTCCATGTGTGTTCTTGCTCCAATGTTCATCCTTCTCCAAGCTAGGCCCTTCATTTGTAAGCAAAACAAATGTATCCAATTTAGGCTGCATCATAATCTCATGAACATTAGAATCATTACCAAGAAACGAAAGTACCTGGTAACTTAATTGGCATGCGCGAGCTCTAGTAATTGGAAGTAACTTAGTCGGGTAGCCACGCTCCGTTTAGGCCCAAAATTTTTCGAAAACGCATTTTTGGAAAAAAATTCTGGCTATCCTGTTTTTAGGTGTTTCTGAGTGTTTCGAGACAGGTGCCATTATAGGAAGTTTTTTTTGACCCGTTTCCAGTTTTTGGGTCCGGGCAGTCGAAAAAAAAAATTTGGTCGAAAAAAAAAATTCCGTGCCCATCCTGTCAGTTTGACCTAGGAAGAGTTTTGAGACACTCGCCATTATAGTGATTTTTCGCAAAAAAAAGAGCGCAAAAAAAAAGAGCGAAAAAAAAATTTAGAGTGTGCTTTTCCCTTGTTTACGTGCCGCGCCGTGATTTTGTTGGTGTTCTAGGCTCGCGTCTCTAGCACAGTCTAGCCTAGGACCAGCACAGTACCGTCGTTGAGCGTTTATTCAACTTTGCATCGCTGAATTGATTATTGCTGACCCTTTTTGCTACCATACTATAAGCCTTCCCAGCTCCACATACATCTACGTCGTGTGTTTGACTCTCCCTGGTAATCGCTCTATCCAAGCTTTGAGAGTTTTTGACTACAACGGTTGCCGATCACCGCCTGCTGCTGGGTAAGAACTGGTAAGAATTTGAGATTTGCTTGACGGAATTGTGATACACCACCACCACTTTTTAGTAGTCTGTAGGATCATATTCTTGTGTGTTTCTATTGCTGCTAACCATGCCAGGATCACAAGCCGACGAGATTGACTGGGAGAACTTATCGAACAAGGAGCTTCATGATAAGTTTGAGCAAATGATGACTGAACAGGTACAAGATGTGCTGAACAATTTTGAAGAGGCCATGGAGAAGATCACTGGCCTTGAGAAGACGTTCGAAACAAAGCTCGATAACAGATTTAATGAACTGCTTGCGCGTCTTCCACCACCGGCTGCACCTGTCGCACCTCTGCAACAACAACAACTACGCCCCCTTCCGAATCAGTATGGACGAGCGCAGCGTGTTCCTATTGAGCCAGGACAAAATTCTGGTGCCGCTGTTACTGCTGTTGGTGCTTCTTTGGCTCCTGCTGGTACCCAGGAGGATGATGAGTATGCGTGCGATTATGAGGATGAGGTTGATCAAAATCAGATCTACGAGCAGCCACCAGCACCACCACCAGCAGGTCAACCTCAGGTATATATTCGTAATGGTAGGCCTGCACCACCACCTCAGGTACGAGATGATGTCCATATTCCTAAACTGAAATTGAATATTCCACCATTTGAGGGTAGATATGTTCCTGATATATATCTTACTTGGGAGTTAGAAATTGAACAACGATTTACATGTTTACAATATCCTGAGGAGAGACGAGTTGCTGCTGCTGTTTGTGCTTTCACTAGTTTTGCATGTGTATGGTGGTCTGAACATTGTAGATTATATCCTATTCCAACTACTTGGGCTGCTTTGAAAACTGCTATGCGTACGCGTTGGGTTCCACAATATTATCAACGTGAATTGCTTCAAAAATTGCAGCGTTTAAGACAAGGAAAAAATTCTGTAGAAGAATATTATCAGGAATTACAAACTGGCATGATTCGATGTGGTATTGTTGAGGAGAATGAAGCTATGCTTGCACGTTTTCTGGGTGGATTAAATAGAGAGATTCAGACCATTCTAGACTATAAGGAGTATACTAATATCACTCGTTTATTCCATCTTGCTTGTAAAGCTGAACGTGAAGTGCAGGATCAACAAGCATTGGCGCGAACTAACTTTTCTGCAGGCCGACCTTCCTCATGGACGCCGCGTGCATCTTCTACTTCAACTGCACTAGCACCTCAATCAGGTGCCTCCTACAGCCGTGATACAAGAAAACAGGAACAACCACCATTATCTGCCAAGAGCACACCTGCTGGGCCTACACAGAGTTCTTCTTCTTCCAGGGCATCAACAGGGCACACACGTGATATTATTTGTCGTCGTTGTAAGGGAGGAGGTCATTATGCGAGAGAATGCAAATCTCTGCGTGTGATGATTGCTACCGCGGATGGTGGATATGAGTCCGCTAGTGACTATGATGAGGAGACATTGGCTCTTATTACACATGAAGAACATGGTGGAGATGATTCTGATCATGAGACGCAATACATGGCTCCTGAAGACGCTGACAGGTATGAATGTTTAGTTGCTCAACGTGTTTTGAGTGTGCAGGTCACACAAGCTGAGCAAAATCAGAGGCACAATTTGTTCCATACCAAGGGAGTTGTGAAGGATTCTGTGCGCGTCATAATAGACGGAGGGAGCTGCAACAACTTGGCTAGCATGGAGATGGTGGAGAAGCTATCTCTCACCACAAGACCACATCCACATCCTTACTACATCCAATGGTTCAACAACAGCGGCAAGGTTAAGGTAACACGTACAATTCGTGTGCATTTTAGTATCTCTACATATGCTGATTATGTTGATTGTGATGTGGTACCTATGCAAGCATGTTCCTTATTACTTGGTAGACCATGGCAATTTGATAAAAATTCTGTACACCATGGTAGAAACAATCAGTATACTCTTGTTCATAACGATAAAAATATTACTTTGCTTCCTATGACTCCTGATTCCATTTTGAAAGATGATATTAATAGAGCTAATAAAGCAAAACAGGAGACAAATAAGAGTGAAAATCAGATTGTGGCAAAAGAATTTGAGCACCAAATGAAGCCTAATAATAAACCATCTACTGTTGTTTCTGAAATTAAATTGAAAAGTGCATGTTTACTTGCCACCAAATCTGATATTGATGAGCTAGATTTTAGCAAATCTGTTTGCTATGCTTTTGTGTGCAAAGAGGCATTATTTTCATTCGAGGACGTGCCTTCCTCTTTGCCCCCTGCTGTCACTAACATTTTGCAGGAGTTCACTGACGTCTTTCCACAAGACGTGCCACCGGGATTACCACCTATTCGAGGGATTGAGCATCAAATTGACTTAATTCCCAGTGCTTCGCTACCCAACCGTGCACCATACCGTACCAATCCAGAGGAGACGAAGGAGATTATGCGTCAAGTACAAGAACTGCTCGACAAAGGTTATATACGCGAATCCCTTAGTCCTTGTGCTGTTCCTATCATTTTAGTGCCGAAAAAGGATGGTACGTCGCGTATGTGCGTTGATTGTAGAGGCACTAATAATATTACTATTCGTTATCGTCATCCTATTCCTAGGCTAGATGATATGCTTGATGAATTGAGTGGCTCTACAGTATTCTCCAAAGTTGATTTGCATAGTGGATACCATCAAATTCGTATGAAATTGGGTGATGAATGGAAAACAGCATTTAAAACTAAGTTTGGATTATATGAGTGGTTAGTCATGCCTTTTGGGTTAACTAATGCACCTAGTACTTTCATGAGATTAATGAACGAAGTTTTACGTGCTTTCATTAGACGATTTGTGGTAGTTTACTTTGATGACATATTGATTTATAACAAATCTTTGGAGGAACATTTGGAACATTTATGTGCTGTTTTTATTGCTCTACGTGATGCACGTTTGTTTGGAAACCTTGGAAAGTGCACCTTTTGCACCGACCGAGTATCTTTTCTTGGCTATGTTGTTACTCCACAGGGAATTGAAGTTGATAAAGCCAAGATTGAAGCTATTGAGAGTTGGACGCGGCCCAAAACGGTCACACAAGTGAGGAGATTCCTTGGCCTCGCTGGTTTCTATAGGCGTTTTGTGAGAGATTTCAGCACCATTGCTACACCTCTCAACGAGCTTACAAAGAAGGATGTGCCTTTTGTTTGGGGTACCGCACAGGAAGAAGCCTTCACGGTATTGAAAGATAAGTTGACACATGCTCCTTTACTCCAACTTCCTAATTTCAGTAAGACTTTTGAGCTTGAATGTGATGCTAGTGGAATTGGATTAGGAGGTGTGTTATTACAAGATGGAAAACCTGTTGCATACTTTTTTGAAAAATTGAGTGGGCATAGTCTGAACTATTCTATTTATGATAAAGAATTATATGCTCTTGTTCGGACCTTAGAAACATGGCAACATTATTTATGGCCCAAGGAATTTGTTATACATTCTGATCATGAATCTTTGAAACACATTAAAAGTCAAGCAAAACTGAACCGTAGACACGCTAAATGGGTTGAATTCATTGAGACTTTCCCTTATGTCATCAAACACAAGAAGGGTAAAGAAAATGTTATTGCGGATGCCTTGTCTCGTCGTTATACTATGCTTTCACAACTTGACTTTAAAATATTTGGTTTGGAGACCATCAAAGATCAATATGTTCATGATGCTGAATTTAAAGATGTATTGCAGAATTGTAAGGAAGGGAGAACTTGGAACAAGTTCGTTCTTAATGATGGATTTGTGATTCGTGCTAACAAGCTATGCATTCCAGCTAGCTCCGTTCGTCTTTTGTTGTTGCAGGAGGCGCATGGAGGAGGATTAATGGGACACTTTGGCGTCAAGAAGACGGAGGATATGCTTGCTACACATTTCTTTTGGCCAAAGATGAGACGGGATGTTGAGCGTTTTGTTGCTCGCTGCACTACATGTCAAAGAGCTAAGTCATGACTCAATCCTCATGGTTTATATATGCCTTTGCCTGTACCTAGTGTTCCTTGGGAGGATATATCTATGGACTTTGTTTTAGGTTTACCTCGAACAAAGAAGGGGAGGGATAGCATATTTGTTGTCATGGATAGGTTCTCGAAAATGGCACACTTTATACCATGTCATAAAAGCGATGATGCTGTTAATGTTGCTGATTTGTTCTTTCGTGAAATTATTCGCTTACATGGTGTGCCAAATACTATTGTTTCAGATCATGATACTAAATTTCTTAGCCACTTTTGGAGATGTTTATGGGCAAAGTTGGGGACTAAGCTACTTTTTCGTACTACTTGTCACCCCCAAACTGATGGACAAACTAAAGTAGTCAATAGAACATTGTCTACTATGCTTAGGGCTGTTTTGAAGAATAACAAGAAAATGTGGGAAGAATGCTTGCCTCATATTGAATTTGCTTATAATCGTTCATTGCATTCTACTACTAAGATGTGCCCTTTTGAAATTGTGTATGGTTGCCTACCTCGTGCACCTATTGATTTGTTGCCTCTTCCATCTTCAGAGAAGGTTAATTTTGATGCTAAAGAACGTTCTGAATTGATTGTAAAAATACATGAGTTAACTAAGGAAAACATTGAGCGTATGAATGCTAAATATAAACTTGCTGGAGATAAGGGTAGAAAACATGTTGTGTTTGCGCCTGGAGATCTTGTTTGGTTACATTTGCGTAAAGATAGATTTCCTAATCTGCGCAAATCAAAGCTAATGCCATGTGCTGATGGTCCTTTTAAGGTGTTAGAGAAAATAAATGATAATGCATATAAACTTGAGCTACCTGTAGATTTTGGGGTTAGTACCACTTTTAACATTGCAGATTTGAAGCCTTATTTGGGTGAGGAAGATGCGCTTCCGTCGAGGACGACTTCATTTCAAGAAGGGGAGGATGATAAGGACATCAATACCATTGTTACACCCACAGCCCCTACTGTTACATATACTGGACCAATTACTAGAGCTCGCGCATGCCAATTAAGTTACCAGGTACTTTCGTTTCTTGGTAATGATTCTAATGTTCATGAGATTATGATGCTGCCTAAATTGGATACATTTGTTTTGCTTACAAATGAAGGGCCTAGCTTGGAGAAGGATGAACATTGGAGCAAGAACACACATGGAGTTGATGGCATGCGCAAGGGGATCAAGAACGGAGTTACAAGTGATGATTTCAGGACTTTAAAGCCGCCATAAGGAGTGCATGAAGCCTTGGACGAAATATACAAGATGCCACTTCATAATATTCGTCCGTAGGCTATTCTAGGTGCTACGTCACCTTATTAATGGGCCAGGCCCATGTAATTTCGAAATACTTACGTATAGGCTATTTTTAGAGTCCGTATGTGTGGGGAAACAAGAGTTAGGGTTGGTTTTGGACCCCACCCTCAAGGGCCACGAAATTCCCCCCTCTTCCTCCATATATATAGCCCTTAGGGAGTCGTTTAGACTTTGGGTTTTGTTTAGATTAAAAGTTCGCCATAGCTGCAACTTCGCGTACTTCGTTTGTGTCCAACGATCAGACCAAGATGTCACAGAACCCCACCTTGATCAATAAAGCTTTCATCTTATATTCGCAATATCCCGATTGCAATCTCAGTTTCTTGCTTGTTCTTCGTTTGCTCGCAGGAAACAGACCCTCGTGGTCAGGTTGATCGTGCTCCGGCGTGGTCAATAACCCTCGAAAGTTGGTTTAGCGATTGCTAAGGCGCGATGTCTCGCATGTTCGTAGTCGGATCGTCAAGGTCGACTCCCACAGAAAACGATAGCCACCATCTCATCGAAACATCGGGACACCTTAGCCTCTATCAATGGAGATGGTGGAGCAGCTATCTCTCACCACAAGACCACATCCACATCCTTACTACATCCAATGGTTCAACAACAGCGGCAAGGTTAAGGTAACACGTACTGTTCGTGTGCATTTTAGTATCTCTACATATGCTAATTATGTTGATTGTGATGTGGTACCTATGCAAGCATGTTCCTTATTACTTGGTAGACCATGGCAATTTGATAAAAATTCTATACACCATGGTAGAAACAATCAGTATACTCTTGTTCATAACGATAAAAATATTACTTTGCTTCCAATGACTCCTGATTCCATTTTGAAAGATGATATTAATAGAGCTAATAAAGCAAAACAGGAGACAAATAAGAGTGAAAATCAGATTGTGGCAAAAGAATTTGAGCACCAAATGAAGCCTAATAATAAACCATCTACTGTTGTTTCTGAAATTAAATTGAAAAGTGCATGTTTACTTTCCACCAATTCTGATATTGATGAGCCAGATTTTAGCAAATCTGTTTGCTATGCTTTTGTGTGCAAAGAGGCATTATTTTCATTCGAGGACGTGCCTTCCTCTTTGCCCCCTGCTGTCACTAACATTTTGCAGGAGTTCGCTGACGTCTTTCCACAAGACGTGCCACCGGGATTACCACCTATTCGAGGGATTGAGCATTAAATTGACTTAATTCCCGGTGCTTCGCTACCCAACCGTGCACCATACCGTACCAATCCAGAGGAGACGAAGGAGATTATGCGTCAAGTACAAGAACTGCTCGACAAAGGTTATATACGCAAATCCCTTAGTCCTTGTGCTGTTCCTATCATTTTAGTGCCGAAAAAGGATGGTACGTTGCGTATGTGCGTTGATTGTAGAGGCATTAATAATATTACTATTCGTTATCGTCATCCTATTCCTAGGCTAGATGATATGCTTGATGAATTGAGTGGCTCTACAATATTCTCGAAAGTTGATTTGCATAGTGGATACCATCAAATTCGTATGAAATTGGGTGATGAATGGAAAACAGCATTTAAAACTAAGTTTGGATTATATGAGTGGTTAGTCATGCCTTTTGGGTTAACTAATGCACCTAGTACTTTCATGAGGTTAATGAACGAAGTTTTACGTGCTTTCATTAGACGATTTGTGGTAGTTTACTTTGATGACATATTGATTTATAGCAAATCTTTGGAGGAACATTTGGAACATTTACATGCTGTTTTATTGCTCTACGTGATGCACGTTTGTTTGGAAACCTTGGAAAGTGCACCTTTTGCACCAACCGAGTATCTTTTCTTGGCTATGTTGTTACTCCACAGGGAATTGAAGTTGATAAAGCCAAGATTGAAGCTATTGAGAGTTGGCCGCAGCCCAAAGCGGTCACACAAGTGAGGAGTTTCCTTGGCCTTGCTGGTTTCTATAGGCGTTTTGTGAGAGATTTCAGCACCATTGCTGCACCTCTCAACGAGATTACAAAGAAGGATGTGCCTTTTGTTTGGGGTACCGCACAGGAAGAAGCCTTCACGGTATTGAAAGATAAGTTGACACATGCTCCTTTACTCCAACTTCCTAATTTCAGTAAGACTTTTGAGCTTGAATGTGATGCTAGTGGAATTGGATTAGGAGGTGTGTTATTACAAGATAGAAAACCTGTTGCATACTTTTTTGAAAAATTGAGTGGGCCTAGTCTGAACTATTCTATTTATGATAAAGAATTATATGCTCTTGTTCGGACCTTAGAAACATGGCAACATTATTTATGGCCCAAGGAATTTGTTATACATTCTGATCATGAATCTTTGAAACACATTAAAAGTCAAGCAAAACTGAACCGTAGACATGCTAAATGGGTTGAATTCATTGAGACTTTCCCTTATGTCATTAAACAAAAGAAGGGTAAAGAAAATGTTATTGCTGATGCCTTGTCTCGTCGTTATACTATGCTTTCACAACTTGACTTTAAAATATTTGGTTTGGAGACCATCAAAGATCAATATGTTCATGATGCTGAATTTAAAGATGTATTGCAGAATTGTAAGGAAGGGAGAACTTGGAACAAGTTCGTTCTTAACGATGGATTTGTGTTTCGTGCTAACAAGCTATGCATTGCAGCTAGCTCCGTTCGTCTTTTGTTGTTGCAGGAGGCGCATGGAGGAGGATTAATGGGACACTTTGGTGTCAAGAAGACGGAGGATATACTTGCTACACATTTCTTTTGGCCAAAGATGAGACGGGATGTTGAGCGTTTTGTTGCTCGCTGCACTACATGTCAAAGAGCTAAGTCACGACTCAATCCTCATGGTTTATATATGCCTTTGCCTGTACCTAGTGTTCCTTGGGAGGATATATCTATGGACTTTGTTTTAGGTTTACCTCGAACAAAGAAGGGGAGGGATAGCATATTTGTTGTCGTGGATAGGTTCTCGAAAATGGCACACTTTATACCATGTCATAAAAGCGATGATGCTGTTAATGTTGCTGATTTGTTCTTTCGTGAAATTATTCGCTTACATGGTGTGCCAAATACTATTGTTTCAGATCATGATACTAAATTTCTTAGCCACTTTTGGAGATGTTTATGGGCTAAGTTGGGGACTAAGCTGCTTTTTAGTACTACTTGTCACCCCCAAACTGATGGACAAACTGAAGTAGTCAATAGAACATTGTCTACTATGCTTAGGGCTGTTTTGAAGAATAACAAGAAGATAGATTTCCTAATCTGCGCAAATCAAAGCTAATGCCACGTGCTGATGGTCCTTTTAGGGTGTTAGAGAAAATAAATGATAATGCATATAAAGTTGAGCTACCTGTAGATTTTGGGGTTAGTCCCACTTTTAACATTGCAGATTTGAAGCCTTATTTGGGTGAGGAAGATGCGCTTCCGTCGAGGACGACTTCATTTCAAGAAGGGGAGGATGATGAGGACATCAATACCATTGTTACACCCACAGCCCCTACTGTTACATATACTGGACCAATTACTAGAGCTCGTGCACGCCAATTAAATTACCAGGTACTTTCGTTTCTTGGTAATGATTCTAATGTTCATGAGATTATGATGCTGCCTAAATTGGATACATTTGTTTTGCTTACAAATGAAGGGCCTAGCTTGGAGAAGGATGAACATTGGAGCAAGAACACGCATGGAGTTGATGGCATGCGCAAGGGGATCAAGAACGGAGTTACAAGTGATGATTTCAGGACTTTAAAGCCGCCATAAGGAGTGCATGAAGCCTTGGACGAAATATACAAGATGCCACTTCATAATATTCGTCCATAGGCTATTCTAGGTGCTGCGTCACCTTATTAATAGGCTATTTTTAGAGTCCGTATGTGTGGGGAAACAAGAGTTAGGGTTGGTTTCGGACCCCACCCTCAAGGGCCACGAAATTCCCCCTTCTTCCTCCATATATACAGCCCTTAGGGCGTCGTTTAGACTTTGGGTTTTGTTTAGATTAAAAGTTCGCCATAGCTGCAACTTTGCGTACTTCGTTTGTGTCCAACGACCAGACCAAGACGTCACAGAACCCCACCTTGATCAATAAAGCTTTCATCTTATATTCGCAATATCCCGATTGCAATCTCAGTTTCTTGCTTGTTCTTCGTTTGCTCGCAGGAAACAGACCCTCGTGGTCAGGTTGATCGTGCTCCGGCGTGGTCAATAACCCTCGGAAGTTGGTTTAGCGGTTGCTAAGGCGCGACGTCTCGCACGTTCGTAGTCGGATCGTCAAGGTTGACTCCCACAGAAAACGATAGCCACCATCTCATCGAAACATCGGGACACCTTAGCCTCTATCACAATTACCCTATCTACGACAAAGAGCTATATGCTTTAGTCCGTGTTTTGCATGAATGGGAACATTACCTTCGTCCCCATGAGTTTATCATTCATACTGATCATGAGACACTCAAGTACCTTAAGGGACAAACAAAGTTGAACAAGCGTCATGCTAAATGGAGTGAATTTATTGAGTCTTTTCCCTATGTCATAAAGTACATCAAGTGTAAAGAAAACATCGTAGCGGATGATCTTTCCCGCATATACATGCTTGTCACGCAACTTGAGTTAGATGTCATTAGCTTCGAGCATATCAAAGACTTGTATGAGCATGATGCAACTTTTGCTACTCCGTATGCCAAGTGTTTGTCGCATACATCTTGGGAACGCTATTTCCTAAAAGACGAATATCTTATGAGAGCTAACAAACTTTGCATCCCCGAGTCGTCTCTTCGTTTGTTGCTTTTGCAGGAATCGCATGGAGGAGGCTTAGTGGGACACTTCAGACGTGACAAGACGTTCTCCACACTCTCGAAGAGCTACTTTTGGCCAAAGATGTTTTGGGACATCAATCGTTTCACCAACCGGTGTTCTACATGTCGCAAAGCTAAGTCCAAAGCTCAATCTCATGGTCTCTATATGCCTTTACCAATTCCATACCAACCTTGGGAAGACATTAGCATGGACTTTGTACTTGGTTTGCCTAGAACTCGAAATGGCAAGGACTCCGTGTTTGTTGTTGTGCATCGTTTCTCCAAAATGGCTCATTTCATTCCTTGCAACAAGATAGATGATGCTTCACATGTGGCAAATTTGTTTTGTAGGGAAATATTACATCTTCATGGAATGCCAAGGACAATTGTCTCGGACCGCGACGTCAAGTTCTTGAGTTACTTTTGGAAGACCTTATGCGCCAAGCTCGGCATCAAGTTACTCTTCTCCACGGTGTACCACCCTCGAACCGACGGCCAAACGGAGGTGACGAACCGTACACTCTCCACTCTACTACGAGTCTTGATCAAGAAGAACATCAAGGAGTGGGAGGAGTGTCTCCCAATCGCCGAGTTCGCCTACAACCGCGCAAGACATTCGACTACCTGCAAGTTCCCTTCCGAGGTCGTCTATGGATTCAACCCATTGTCCCCATTGGACATTCTTCCTCTACCACTACAAGAGCGCATCAACATGGACGCGACCGACTGAGTGAACCACCTCAACAAGGCACACCATAGAGCGCCAAGTACAACGACTCGCGACGAAATGCAACACCAACAAGTCTCCAATGGTGTTCCAACCGGGTGACCTAGTTTGGGTACATCTCTGCAAGGATTGTTTTCCCAAGGAGCGCAAGTCCAAGCTACTTCCAAGAGCCGATGGCCCATTCAAGGTACTCGCACGCTACAACGACAACGCCTACAAGGTCAACATCCCACGAGACAAGTACAATGTGAGCGACACATTCAACGTCAAAGACTCGACCAAGTACCATGGTGATGAAGATCACGATCCGTGGACGGATCTCTCCCAAGGGGGGGGGGAGATGATGCGGAGCATCCCAAGGTCATCCCCATGGACCTACCATCGTCTCATCAAGAGCCTAGTGGACCCATGACTCGATCACGTGCAAGAGCTCTTGAAACCAAGGTGACATCTCTCCTCTCACAATTCCACTTCGATGCACATGAAGCATGGCTACTAGCTCATATGGACACTTTGTGCATACTCGGGTACCATGGAGAAGCTAAGGAGCAAGGGCAAGAAGAAGAGGAATATGGACGAGAAGAGGAGAAGAAGGAGGGCTGAAGGAAAAGTCCCAGCCACCGGACGACCGGCCGGGACCGGACGTCCGGCGCCTAAAGCATCAGTCGAGCCCCTGCGAGCGGACGTCCGGTCCAGACCGGATGACCGGTGCCCCTGCATCCGAAGCAAACGAGCGGACGTCCGGTCCGGACCGGACGACCGGCGCCCATGCATCCGAACCAACATCAGCGGAAGTCCGACGTTTCTGGACGTCCGGCACCCCCATCACATAGCAGAACCAGCGGACGTCTGTAGGACACCGGACGACCGGCCACCAGCGGACGTCCAGTACCTGGTTGCGTCCAGATTCGGGCCCGAGGCCCATGTACCCCTACTTTCGCCCCCATTTGCACTTACACTATAAATAGGCCTCTCCCACCTCCTTTCTAGGGTTAGCAAATGTTTAGCTCATATTTGTGAGAGAGCTTTGCTCATCCACTTGGTTACCTTCTCCTTGGAGATTCGAGCCTCCACCGGAGAAGATCATCAAGACCCCCTCTTGGGCGGACCCATCAAGACCTCCTCACGGAGAAGAACCGACTACCCTTGTATCGTCCTTAGTTGTCCGTGGATTCGTGTATTGTTCTATGTATTCGAGGATCTAGCCCATCTGTGACTTATTTGTGTCGGTTTAGTGATTCCTCTTGTGTTTCTTGTTGTGTTTTGTCCCCGTTCTTCCCTATGTTCTTCGTGATTTTCCCCGGGATCCGCTCCTTTCGTGAAAGATCGGGCGATTAGGGTCTCTACCCTACATCAGAGCATCCTTCCATCATCCCCATGGACTCTACACCGACACATCAAGCCCCACATGGACCTATGACAAGAGCTAGAGCACGTGCTTTGGAAACCGAGGTGAACTCCTTCCTACTTAGCTTGCATATGGATATGAATGGGACATTGTTGCTACCTCACCAAGATACGCTAAGTCTCATTAGGTACGAAGAGGAACACCACCAAGAGGCTCAGGAGCACCCCCAAGGAGAAGAGTAACCACCCCAAGGCCACGCGGACCAAGACAGAGTGCAACAGCAGCAAAACTGGAAGTCCCAGGTGACCCCGTGCGCACGGGCCCCCGAGACCCCGTGCCCACGGACTACCCAGGAAGTTGACGCTAGGGCACCCCATGCGCACGGGCCTGTACCGTGCTCACGGGACCCCCATGCGCACGGGCCCAACTTACCCCGTGCGCACGGGCATCCCAGGATGGACGGCTGTGATCCCCAATCCGAGCCCCTCTTCATCTACTTCGACACCAAGACTATATAAACCGTACCTAGGGCTATGTTTAGGGTTAGCAAAGTATTAGATGAGATATTGGTGAGCTTTGCTCCTTCTACCTTCCCACTTGTGGAATCAAGGCCCCTTTGGGAAGAATCCTAGTGGATTTCAAGATCTCCTCTAGGAGAAGACTATCTTCAAGACCTCATCTCCTAGGAGTGGGAAGAACTTTGCCATTGTACCTTTCCTTTGATTGTGTTTGTGACTTGTGGATATTATGTTGCTATCCTAGTGGATGTGTAATTGGGGAATTGTTTGAGTGATCTCCTCTTTGTGTTCTTGAGAGTTTGCCCTTTCCCCCCTCCAAGTGTGAAAAGATCCCCTCTAGGATTTCATCCTATATCAAAACGTCTATAGAAACCAGCAAGACCGTGAAAGCTTCGTACTTGACTAACATTCAGAGGAGTAGGCCAATTTTTAATAGCTTCTATTTTTGATTCATCTACCTCAACTCCATGCTTAGAAACAACATATTCGAGAAATATGACCTTATCTTTGCAAAATGTGCACTTATCAAGATTACCATATAACTGAGCATCACGCAACACTTGCAAAACTTGTCGAATATGATCACTATGTTCAGATTCATTGCGGCTGTAAATAAGTATATCATCAAAATATACAAACACAAATTTACCAATGAAATGCCTCAAAACATGGTTCATTAATCTCATTGATGTCATCATCACTCATGAAAGTACTAGGTGCATTAGTTAACCCAAAAGGCATGACTAACCACTCATATAAACCAAACTTTGTTTTAAAGGCTGTCTTCCATTCATCCCCTTCTTTCATCCTAATTTGATGATAACCACTACGCAAATCAATTTTAGAGAAAACAACAGCACCACTCAATTCGTCCAACATATCTTCTAAACGTGGAATAGGATGACGATATCGAATAGTGATGTTATTTATAGCTCTGCAATCTACGCACGTGCGCCATGTACCATCTTTCTTAGGAACCAAAATTACAGGAACAACACAAGGACTTAAGATCACGCGAATATAACCTTTGTCTAGAAGCTCTTGTACTTGTTTCTGAATTTCCTTTGTTTCCTCAGGGTTGGTGCGGTACGGTGCTCTATTGGGCAGCGATGCTCCTGGTATCAAATCAATTTGATGCTCTATACCTCGCAATGGTGGTAAACCAGCGGGTACCTCCTCCGGGAACACATCGCTAAATTCCTGCAATACATTAGAAACACCAATAGAGAGAGGGGTCATGTCGTTAGAACCCAAAATTTGACCCTTGCACAATAGCACAAGTGGTACAGCAGTGGGATCCTCACGAAACTCTCGCAAATCAGATTTGGTGGCTAACATAACTAAGGAATTCACTCCCTCACTTTTATTTTGACCACTCAGATTTGTCTTGTGGCTCTCACTCACCGGAAGTGTAGTCTCTCGCCTATCTAATCTCTCACTCTCTTTTTCAAGATTTAGTTCAATTTTTTTACGAGATACATTTACAATTTGCTGCGGTGTCATAGGCCTCAAAGTAACCACCTTGCCACACCAATTTAAATGATATGTGTTGGCTCTCCCATTGTGGCGGACATGTCTATCATACAGCCATGGGCATCCCAACAATAGGTGACACACGGTCATAGGAACCACATCACACTCAATGGTGTCTTTATATGGTCCGATCTGAAATTCCACATGCACCATGTGGCTGATCTTCATCTCTCCACCATCACTTAACCACTGAATAAAATATGGATTGGGGTGCGGTAAATATTTCAATTTCAGCTTTTGGCATAACTCCTTACTAACCAAATTGTGACAACTACCACCATCAATTATAACCTTGCATGCATTACCAGGACCAACAACGGCCTTTGTTTGAAACAAATTGCACCGCTGTTCTGCAGGACTAGGCGTAACACTTAGCACTTCGGGCGAGCAAACAATTGTAGGATAGTGTGTAGCATAAGCATCTATTGAACCATCTGCATCTTCCTCCCAAATTTCAGAATCGGGGTCAGCATCATCACCGGTTTCATAATGTGATGTATCCTCATTAATCAACATAACCTTTTTCTTGGGACAATCTCTCTTAAAATGACCCCTTCCACCACATGTATGACAACTCATGTCCCTGTTTCTTACTGTAGAATTAGTAGAACCAGCAGCACTAGCAGCAGGTTGCGCCGGTTTCTTCGCATTAGAAATCACCGAATCTGATTTGGAAGAAGTATTACCACGAAAACCAGAAGTGGAACTAGGAGTAGGCTCCATACTAGGTGTTGTTCGTGGTGTAAAACATCCTCTACTCGTTGTTCCGCGAGATGTAAACTTAGCATCCTCGGCCACTTGCAATTCAGCCTCACGTGCTTGGTGTAACAAATCTGTCATGTCATAATATTGGTGAAGACAAACAATACGCTTGATGTTATAGTTCAGACCAGAGAGAAATCGCTGCATTGTTTGTTCAGGCTCTTCACGCACTGTCGCACGCTGCATAATAAGCTCCATCTCCTGAAAATATTCATCCATGGAAGAAGTACCTTGCCTCAAATTCTGGAATTTGTCATAGAGAGAACAAATATAATTGTGTGGAACAAAGCGAGCACGCATCTCTTCCTTCATAGCTCTCCATGTAACAATGGGACCTTCACCATCTGCAATTCTAGACTGTACCATATTATCCCACCAAAGCAAAGCATAGTCATCAAATTCAGAAGATGCAAGTTTTATTTTTCTGTCCTCGGTGTACTCATGCATGCTCCCAATGGAGGTACTCTTCAACATCAATAGAACCAACAAACTTGGGGACGGTGAACTTTGGTTTACCCAGACCATCATCATCACGGTTGGCTGGTTGTGCAAAAGCATCATTATCAAATCGACGGCGTGCACCAAGAGGAGCAAATCCATGGCCTACGGGCATTGCAGCAGCACGGCCACCACCACGGCCTCCATTACCATGACCACCATCTTGACCAGCAACAACCGTCTTGCGTGGAGCTTGCTGGTCCCGATTAGCTTGCTGTAAGTGTGCATGACGTGCTGCAGCCCCTTGTACATTGGTAGCATTAGCAGCTGCAACACCCTCATTACCACCATGAACACTAGCTTCACCGTCATCATCATCACGCTACTGATTATGTTGGCAATCAACGGACTGTTGCAACGCAGCCATAGCTTGCTGCAAGTTAACTAGAGTCCCCTGAATTTCAGTAAATTGACGTTGTGTAGCTCTGATGGTTTCTGTGGCATCCTTGAGGTCCAACTCCATGTTCTGCACATTCTCATTTATAGGATCGGTTGCACACTGAATTTGTCGCTGAAGATGATCACGAAGAGCTTCATATTCATTCCAATGCACCACAGATTTAGGGTCCTGAGGTAGGGTAGAACCCTAATTGCCCGATCTTTCACGAAAGGAGCAGATCCCGCGAAGAACGCGAAGAACACGAGGAGGGAAACGAGGGAAAACACAAGGGAAAACACAAGAGGAACACTCAAACTAACAAGAACAAGTCACACATGTGCTAGATTCTCGGGTACATAGAATGATACACGAATCCACGGACAACTAAGGACGAGACAAGGATAGCCGGTTCTTCTCCGTGAGGAGGTCTTGAATCCACGGGGGGGGGGGGATCTTCCCTTAGAAAGGGGGCTTGAATCCAAAGGGATCTTCTCCGAAGAGGTCGCGGTCTCTCACGAGGAGTAGATCCGATGTGGATGAGCGAAGCTCTATCTCTAAGTATGAGCTAAACCAACACTAACCCTAGAAAGTCGTACGGGATAGAGTATATATAGTCTAGGCGACGAAAGGGTACATGGGCCTCGGCCCAAGTGGCTGCGCACAGGCAGGGCCGGAAGTTCCGGGCTAGGCCGGAAGTTCCGGGCGCCGGAGGTTCCGGGGAGGGTCCGGCCTAACCAGAGAGTTGGCACGGTGGAGATGTGCTGGCATCCGGGGGCCGGAATGTCCGAGCAGGCCGGAGGTTCCGGGCACCGGAAGGTCCAGGACGGGGTCCGGGCTAACCCGAGAGTTGGCACGCCTGGGCAGGTCGAAGTCATCGGCGGCCGGAAGCTCCGGGTCGGCCGGAAGGTTCGGGGGCCGGAAGTTCTAAGCTCGGGCCGGAAGTTCCGGGCTGTCCAGAGTGTTGACGCCTGTCTCTTCTTCTACAGTCCTCGGCTCCGAGTCTTGAGCGTTGTACCTGATGACACATAGTATCTCGGACTTAGGCAGTAGCCATGTCTCACTTGAAGAGGGGGAAAACTCAAGTAGGAGTGATGTCACCTTGGATTGAATAGCACGTGCCCTAGCCCTAGTCATTGGTCCACTTGGAGCTTGGATAGTTGAGGTGGCGTCCATGGGGATGGTCGTGGGATGCTGATGAGGACATCAATACCATTGTTACACCCACAGCCCCTATTGCTACATATACGGGACCAATTACTAGAGCTCGCGCACGCCAATTAAATTATCAGGTACTTTCGTTTCTTGGTAATGATTCTAATGTTCATGAGAATATGATGCTGCCTAAATTGGATACATTTGTTTTGCTTACAAATGAAGGGCCTAGCTTGGAGAAGGATGAACATTGGAGCAAGAACAAGCATGGAGATGATGCCATGCGCAAGGGGAACAAGAACGGAGTTACAAGTGATGATTTCAGGACTATGAAGCCACCATAATGGGTGCATGAAGCCTTGGACGAAATATACAAGATGCCACTTCATAAATTTCGTCCCGAGGCTATTATAGGTGCTGTGTCACCTTTTTATTGGGCCAGGCCCATGTAATTTCGAAATACATAAGTATAGGCTATTTTTAGAGTCCGTATGTGTGGGGAAACAAGAGATAGGGTTGATTTCGGACCCCTCCCCCAAGGGCCACGAAATTCCCCCTCTCTTCCTCCATATATACAGCCCTTAGGGCACCGTTTAGACTTTGGGTTTTGTTTAGATTAAAAGTTCGCCATAGCTGCAACTTCGCGTACTTCGTTTGTGTTCAACGACCAGACAAAGGCGTCACAGAACCCCACCTTGATCAATAAAGCTTTCATCTTATATTCGCAATATCCAGATTGCAATCTTAGTTTCTTGCTTGTTCTTCGTTTGCTCGCAGGAAACAGACCCTCGTGGTCAGGTTGATCGTGCTCCGGCGTGGTCAATAACCTCTCGGAGTTGGTTTAGCGATTGCTAAGGCGCGACGTCCTCGCACGTTCGTAGTTGGATCGTCAAAGTCGACTTCCACCAAAGCGATATCCATCATCTCATCGAAAGACGGGACACCTTTGCCTCTATCAGATGCTCCGCATCATCTCCCCTCCCTTGGGGAAGATCCGTCCTTGGATCGAGTTCTTCATCACCATGGAAGGGAGAGAGATCTTTGATGTTGAAGATGTCGCTCACGTTGTATTTGTCGCACGGGAGGTCGATCTTGTAAGCGTTGTCGTTGTAGCGTGCGAGCACCTTGAAGGGTCCATCTGCTCGTGGTCTAAGCTTAGACTTGCGTTCTTGTGGAAAGCGCTCCTTGCGAAGGTGTAGCCACACGAGATCACCAATGTTGAAGACCATAGGTTGCTTGTTGACATTGAGCTTGGTCGCAAGGCGTTGTACTTGGCGCTCGATGGTGTTTCTTGTATCTTCATGCACCTTATTGATATGGGTTGCTCGGGCACTTGCGTCTAAATTGATGTGCTCTTGTAGTGGTAGAGGAAGAATGTCCAATGGTGACAAAGGGTTGAATCCGTAGACGACCTCGAAAGGGGACTTGCCCGTGGTTGAGTGTCTTGCTCGGTTGTAGGCGAACTCGGCGATTGGTAGACACTCCTCCCACTCCTTGATGTTCTTCTTGATGAGTACTCTAAGTATAGCGGAGAGTGTGCGGTTTGTCACCTCCGTTTGGCCGTCGGTTTGAGGATGGTACGCCGTGGAGAAGAGTAGCTTGATTCCGAGCTTGGCGCATAGGGTCTTCAAAAAGTAGCTAAGGAACTTGACGTCGCGGTCCGAGACAATTGTCTTTGGCACACCATGGAGACGCAATATTTCCCTACAAAAGAGATTAGCAACATGTGAAGCATCGTCTATCTTGTGACAAGGAATAAAATGTGCCATTTTGGAGAAACGGTCCACAACGACAAATATGGAATCTTTCCCATTTCGAGTTCTAGGAAAACCAAGTACAAAGTCCATGCTAATGTCTTCCCAAGGTTGGTATGGAATCGTTAAAGGCATATAGAGACCATGAGATTGAGCTTTGGACTTAGCTTTGCGACATGTAGAACATCGGTTGGTGAAACGATTGACATCCCGAAACATCTTAGCCCAAAAGTAGCTTTTCGAGAGCGTGGCGAACGTCTTGTCGCGTCCGAAGTGTCCCATTAAGCCTCCTCCATGAGATTCCTGCAAAAGCAACAAACGAAGAGAGGACTCGGGAATACAAAGTTTGTTAGCTCTCATAAGGTAGCCATCTTTGATGTAATAGCGTTCCCAAGATGTATTCGACAAACACTTGGCATAAGGAATGGCAAAAGTTGCATCATGCTCATATAAGTCTTTGATATGCTCGAAGCCAATGACATCTAACTCAAGTTGCGTGACAAGCATGCAAATGCGGGAAAGAGCATCAGCTACTATGTTTTCTTTACCCTTGATGTACTTGATGACATAGGGAAAAGACTCAATAAATTCACTCCATTTAGCATGACGCTTGTTCAACTTAGTTTGTCCCTTAAGATACTTGAGAGTCTCATGATCGGTATGAATGATAAACTCATGGGGACGAAGGTAGTGTTCCCATTCATGCAAAACATGGACTAAAGCATATAGCTCTTTGTCATAGATGGGATAATTGAGTTGCGCTCCAGAAAGTTTCTCACTAAAGTAAGCTACGGGGCGCTTCTCTTGCGTTAACACACCTCCTATGCCATTACCACTAGCATCGCAATGAATTTCAAAAGGCTTGTCGAAGTTGGGTAAAGCAAGCATGGGAGCATGAGTAAGAAAATTCTTAAGCTCATTGAATGCGGTATCTTGGGATGGTCCCCAAACGAAAGGTGCATTCTTCTTTCTCAAAGCATGCAAAGGCGAAGCAATGGTGCTAAAATCCTTTACAAAGCGATGATATAAACCCGCAAGGCCAAGAAAACTACGCACTTGATGCAAGTTGGTTAGTTGCGGCCAAGTCTTACTAGCATTAATCTTGGACTCATCAACATGAACACCCTTAGAAGAAGCAACAAAACCCAAGAAAACGAGCTTATCAACACCAAAAAGGCATTTCTCCATATTAGCATAGAGGCGCTCTTTTCTAAGAGTTTGCAAAACGGTGCGGACATGGGTGACATGCTCTTTAATAGATTTGCTAAACACAAGAATATCATCAAAGTAAACCACAACAAATATACCAATGTAAGGGCGAAAGACATGATTCATAAGGCGCATAAAAGTGCCCGGTGCTTCCGAGAGACCCATAGGCATGACTAACCACTCATATAAACCAAGCTTGGTTTTGAAGGCGGTTTTCCATTCATCACCCTCTTGTATGCGGATTTGATAGTAACCACTCTTAAGATCAATTTTAGAAAATATAGTGGCACCGCTAAGCTCATCAAGCATATCATCTAGGCGTGGAATGGGATACCTACAACGAAGCATTGATAGGTCTACAATCGGAGCACATGCGAAAACTACCATCACGTTTTGGCACAAGAATGATCGGAACGGCACAAGGGCTCAAACTTTCACACACTTGTCCATGGTCTATGAGATGCTTTACTTGCCTTTGTATTTCTTTGGTTTCGTCGGGGTTGATGCGGTAGGGAGCTTTGTTTGAAGTGGCACTCCGGGGATGAGGTCGATGCGGTGCTCAATGCCTCGAAGTTGAGGTAGTCCCGGAGGTAGCTCATCGGGGAAAACATCTTGAAATTCCTGCAAAAGAGAAGACAACACTAGAGGAAGAGTGTGAGAGGTGTTAGTTTGTGGTGCGTTGTCCTTGCACACGAGGACGTAGTGTAGGAAACTATATGGGTTCTCACACACTTCTCTCATCTCACGTTTGGTGGCAAATAGAACTAGGTTCTTGTTTTCGCTCATCATGGAGGCACTCGATTTTGGCTTGTGGCGCTCACTCTCGTTTTGGTGGCTTGCTCACTCACTATGATCTCCATGATGAGTGGCTTGCTTGTCGGCGATCACTTGACTTGGCGACATTGGACGGAGGATGTACTCCTTGCCCTTCATCTTGAAGATGTAATGGTTCGTTCGGCCGTTGTGGACGACTCCTCTATCGAATTGCCATTGTCGTCCAAGGAGAAGATGACAAACGGTCATTGGAACGACGTCGCACTCCAAGGTGTCTTCATAGGCGCCGATCTTGAAGGAGACTTGTACTCGGTGCTCGACTTGGATAGTGTCGGAATCACTAAGCCATTGCACTTTGTATGGATGTGGATGCTTCGTCTTGGGTAATTGGAGCTTTGAGCAAAGTTCTTCACTTGCGAGATTGTGACAACTCCCTCCATCGATGATGACCTTGACGGATCGTCCATTGATGCCGGTCTTGGTGTGGAATATGTGGCATCGTTGGTCTTGATGAGGACATGAATACCTTGGATACGACCAAAAATATTGCATACATGCATATTTGTCAGGTGATTTGTAATGCAAACTATTCAATAATCTATTTATGCTATCCAGAACAAAAATACTTCACACACTTTTGTGTTTTGTCTAATTGCAGGTGTATGGGACATTTGTACAATCCACATATGAAGATAAGGGAAAAGGAGAAGTTTAGGTTGTGTTCAAAAAGTCCTCTCACGTCACTTTTGGGCCAAGAGAAGATAGAGTCCAAGTCTCTCACGTTCTGGATTCAGATTCGGACTGCACAGACATACCTGACTCAAAACGCCAACAACTTTTTCATACGGACTTCGAATTGGGTGATTCTTTTTCTGTTGGAAACTAGATTTCGTGCTCGTTCCAACCCAATTGGATTCACCTTCAAATTCGTCCGGAGCGTTGAGTTACGGACGAAACAATCTGACGTTGCAGCAGAATCCGAGTCAAACTACAAGCCCAAAGGTGTTGCATCACCTCCACTTGGGCCCATGAGCCTTGTACGACCTAGGGTTAGTTTTAGGCTGCCTTGGGACGTCCTCCCACCTCCTTGGCCGCCACCCCTTGCTCCTATATAAGTAGATCCATCTAGTAGCTTTTTCCGTGGGATTTGTTTAGTTAAAAGTTAGCCACTGCAACTTCGTGTACTTCGTTTGTGTCCAACGACCAGACCAAGACCGCTTACGGATCCCCACCATTATCAATACCTCATATATATTTGCAATATTCAGATTGCTTTATCATATTCTTGCTTGTTCTTCGATTGCTTGCAGGAATAGACCTTCGTGGTCAGGCTGACCGTGCTTCCGGCATCGTCAGTAACCTCAGGAGATTGGTTTAGCGATTGCTAAGGCGCAATGATGAGGACATCAATACAATTGTTACACCCACAGCCCCTGCTGCTATACATACTGGACCAATTACTAGAGCTCGTGCACGCCAACTAAATTACCAGGTACTTTCGTTTTTTGGTAATGATTCTAATGTTCATGAGAATATGATGCTGCCTAAATTGGATACATTTGTTTTGCTTACAAATGAAGGGCCTAGCTTGGAGAAGGATGAACATTGGAGCAAGAACAAGCATGGAGATGATGGCATGCGCAAGGGGAACAAGAACGGAGTTACAAGTGATGATTTCAGGACTTTGAAGCCACCATAATGGGTGCATGAAGCCTTGGACGAAATATACAAGATGCCACTTCATAAATTTCGTCCTGAGGCTATTTTAGGTGCTGCGTCGCCTTATTATTGGGCCAGGCCCATGTAATTTCGAACTACATAAGTATAGGCTATTTTTAGAGTCCGTATGTGTGGGGAAACAAGAGATAGGGTTGATTTCGGACCCCTCCACCAAGGGCCACGAAATTCCCCCCTCTTCCTCCATATATACAGCCCTTAGGGCATCGTTTAGACTTTGGGTTTTGTTTAGATTAAAAGTTCGCCATAGCTGCAACTTCGCGTACTTCGTTTGTGTTCAACGACCAGACAAAGGCGTCACAGAACCCCACCTTGATCAATAAAGCTTTCATCTTATATTCGCAATATCCAGATTGCAATCTCAGTTTCTTGCTTGTTCTTCGTTTGCTCGCAGGAAACAGACCCTCGTGGTCAGGTTGATCGTGCTCCGGCGTGGTCAATAACCTCTCGGAGTTGGTTTAGCGATTGCTAAGGCGCGACGTCCTCGCACGTTCGTAGTCGGATCGTCAAAGTCGACTTCCACCAAAGCGAAATCCACCATCTCATCGAAAGACGGGACACCTTTGCCTCTATCAAGTGGTATCAGATTTCCAGGTTGCTCGGTGAGATTTTACAGTTTTTCATAGTTTAGATCGAGTCTGTTCTTCATACCTACAGTCCACGAAAAAGCCACACAAAAAAAATTTAGGGTTAGTTCATCATATCCGAACCAATCTGAGCCTTTGCATAATCTTTTTAGGGTTTTGCTTTGTTGAATTTGCGGTTGCATCGTCGTGTCTAGTTGCTGGTCTTAGAGTCTAGTCTTTTAGAGTTTCGAGTTCTGGTCATAAGTTGTCACGCCACCGCCGCACCATCATCATCGCCCCTGCCATCTACCACCACCGCACCGAATCCGTATCCATATACCACCACCAATCCGTGTCCATATACCACCACCGATCCATATCCATATACTACCACCGCTACCACCACCGCTGCCATATACCACCACCATATATCCACCACCAATCCGAGTTCTTTGCTTATTAGGTTTGTTTTCGGGATCCATCTAGATTCCGATTCGTGTTTCCTTGCCGGAGTCGGGTAGCCACGCTCCGTTTAGGCCCAAAATTTTTCGAAAACGCATTTTTCGAAAAATTTTCTGGCTATCCTATTTTTAGGTGTTTCTGAGTGTTTTGAGACAGGTGCCATTATAGGAAGTTTTTTTTGACCCGTTTCCAGTTTTTGGGTCCGGGCAGTCGAAAAAAAAAATTGGTCGAAAAATTTCGTGCCCATCCTGTCAGTTTGAGCTAGGAAGAGTTTTGAGACACTCGCCATTATAGTGCTTTTTCGCAAAAAAAAACAGCGCAAAAAAAAGAGCGCAAAAAAAAAGAGCGAAAAAAAATTCAGAGTGTGCTTTTCCCTTGTTTACGTGCCGCGCCGTGATTTTGTTGGTGTTCTAGGCTCGCGTCTCTAGCACAGTCTAGCCTAGGACCAGCACAGTACCGTCGTTGAGCGTTTATTCAACTTTGCATCTCTGAATTGATTATTGCTGACCCTTTTTGCTACCATACTATAAGCCTTCCCAGCTCCACATACATCTACGTCGTGTGTTCGACTCTCCCTGGTAATCGCTCTATCCAAGCTTTGAGAGTTTTTGACTACAACGGTTGCCGATCACCGCCTGCTGCTGGGTAAGAACTGGTAAGAATTTGAGATTTGCTTGACGGATTTGTGATACACCACCACCACTTCTTAGTAGTCTGTAGGATCATATTCTTGTGTGTTTCTATTGCTGCTAACCATGCTAGGATCACAAGCCGAAGAGATTGACTGGGAGAATTTATCAAACAAGGAGCTTCATGATAAGTTTCAGCAAATGATGACTGAACAGGTGCAAGATGTGCTGAACAATTTTGAAGAGGCCATGGAGAAGATCACTGGCCTTGAGAAGACGTTCGAAACAAAGCTCGATAACAGATTTAATGAATTGCTCGCGCGTCTTCCACCACCACCACCCGCTGCACCTAACGCACCTCTCCAACAACAACAACAACGACTACCTCCACGTCGCGAAATAGACCTTCGCCGAGCGAGCCGTGTTCCTCTTGCATTTGGCCAAACTGTTGGTGCTGCTGTTGATACTTCTGTGGCTCCTGCTACTGCTGTTGCTGGTACCCAGGAGGATGATGAGTATGCGGGCGATTATGAGGATGAGGTTGATCAAAATCAGATCTACGAGCAGCCACCAGCACCACCACCAGCAGGTCGACCTCAGGTATATATTCGTAATGGTAGGCCTGCACCACCACCTCAGGTACGAGATGATGTCCATATTCCTAAACTGAAATTGAATATTCCACCATTTGAGGGTAGATATGTTCCTGATATATATCTTACTTGGGAGTTAGAAACTGAATAACGATTTACATGTTTACAATATCCTGAGGAGAGACGAGTTGCTGCTGCCGTTTGTGCTTTCACTAGTTTTGCATGTGTATGGTGGTCTGAACATTGTAGATTATATCCTATTCCAACTACTTGGGCTGCTTTGAAAACTGCTATGCGTACGCGTTGGGTTCCACCATATTATCAACGTGAATTGCTTCAAAAATTGCAGCGTTTAAGAGAAGGCAAAAATTCTGTAGAAGAATATTATCAGGAATTACAAACTGGCATGATTCGATGTGGTATTGTTGAGGAGAATGAAGCTATGCTTGCACGTTTTCTGGGTGGATTAAATAGAGAGATTCAGACCATTCTAGACTATAAGGAGTATACTAATATCACTCGTTTATTCCATCTTGCTTGTAAAGCTGAACGTGAAGTGCAGGATCGACAAGCATTGGCGCGAACTAACTTTTCTGCAGGCCGATCTTCATCATGGACACCACGTGCATCTTCTACTTCAACTGCGCCAGCACCTCCATCCGGTGCCACCTCCAGCCGTGATACAAGAAAACAGGCACAACCACCATTATCTGCCAAGAGCGCACCTGCGGGGCCTGCACAGCGTTCTTCTTCTTCCATGGCATCAACAGGGCACACAAGTGATATTATTTGTCGTCGTTGTAAGGGAGGAGGTCATTATGCGAGGGAATGCAAATCTCCGCGTGTGATGATTGCTACCGCGGATGGTGGATATGAGTCCGCTAGTGACTATGATGAGGAGACATTGGCTCTTATTACACGTGAAGAACATGGTGGAGATGATTCTGATCATGAGACGCAATACATGGCTCCTGAAGACGCTGACAGGTATGAATGTTTAGTTGCTCAACGTGTTTTGAGTGTGCAGGTCACACAAGCTGAGCAAAATCAGAGGCACAATTTGTTCCATACCAAGGGTGATAGAGGCAAAGGTGTCTCGTCTTTCGATGAGATGGTGGATTTCGCTTTGGTGGAAGTCGACTTTGACGATCCGACTACGAACGTGCGAGGACGTCGCGCCTTAGCAATCGCTAAACCAACTCCGAGAGGTTATTGACCACGCCGGAGCACGATCAACCTGACCACGAGGGTCTGTTTCCTGCGAGCAAACGAAGAACAATCAAGAAACTGAGATTGCAATCTGGATATTGCGAATATAAGATGAAAGCTTTATTGATCAAGGTGGGGTTCTGTGACGCCTTTGTCTGGTTGTTGAACACAAACGAAGTACGCGAAGTTGCAGCTATGGCGAACTTTTAATCTAAACAAAACCCAAAGTCTAAACTATGCCCTAAGGGCTGTATATATGGAGGAAGAGGGGGGAATTTCGTGGCCCTTGGTGGAGGGGTCCGAAATCAACCCTATCTCTTGTTTCCCCACACATACGGACTCTAAAAATAGCCTATACTTATGTATTTCGAAATTACATGGGCCTGGCCCAATAATAAGGTGACGCAGCACCTAAAATAGCCTCGGGACGAAATTTATGAAGTGGCATCTTGTATATTTCGTCCAAGGCTTCATGCACCCATTATGGTGGCTTCAAAGTCCTGAAATCATCACTTGTAACTCCGTTCTTGTTCCCCTTGCGCATGCCATCATCTCCATGCTTGTTCTTGCTCCAATGTTCATCCTTCTCCAAGCTAGGCCCTTCATTTGT
>NC_057806.1:255012353-255025376 GCF_018294505.1 Triticum aestivum | reverse complement strand
AGCTCATCAATATCAGATTTGGTGGCAAATAAACATGCACTTTTCAATTTAATTTCAGAAGCAACACTAGATGGTTTATTATTAGGCTTCATTTGTTGCTCAAATTCTTTTGCCACAATCTGATTTTCACTCTTATTCTTCTCCTGTTGTGCTTTATTAGCTCTATTAATATCATCTTTCAAAATGGAATCAGGAGTCATAGGAAGCAAAGTAATATTTTTATCCTTATGAACAAGAGTATAGTGATTGTTTCTACCATGGTGTACAGAATTTTTATCAAATTGCCATGGTCTACCAAGTAATAAGGAACATGCTTGCATAGGTACCACATCACAATCAACATAATCAGCATATGTAGAGATACTAAAATGCACACGAACAGTACGTGTTACCTTAACCTTGCCGCTGTTGTTGAACCATTGGATGTAGTAAGGATCTGGATGTGGTCTTGTGGTGAGAGAAAGCTTCTCCACCATATCCATGCTAGCCTAGTTGTTGCAGCTCCCTCCGTCTATTATGACGCGCACAGAACGTTCCTGCACAACTCCCTTGGTATGGAACAAATTGTGCCTCTGATTTTGCTCAGCTTGTGTGACCTGCACACTCAAAACACGTTGAGCAACTAAACATTCATACCTGTCAGCGTCTTCAGGAGCCATGTATTGCGTCTCATGATCAGAATCATCTCCACCATGTTCTTCACGTGTAATAAGAGCCAATGTCTCCTCATCATAGTCACTAGCGGACTCATATCCACCATCCGCGATAGCAATCATCACACGCGGAGATTTGCATTCTCTCGCATAATGACCTCCTCCCTTACAACGACGACAAATAATATCACTAGTGTGCCCTGTTGATGCTATGGAAGAAGAAGAACGCTGTGTAGGCCCCGCAGGTGCGCTCTTGGCAGATAATGGTGGTTGTGCCTGTTTTCTTGTATCACGGCTGGAGGTGGCACCTGATGGAGGTGCTGGTGCAGTTGAAGTAGAAGATGCACGTGGTGTCCATGATGAAGGTCGGCCTGCAGAAAAGTTAGTTCGCCCCAATGCTTGTCTATCCTGCACTTCACGTTCAGCTTTACAAGCAAGATGGAATAAACGAGTGATATTAGTATACTCCTTATAGTCTAGAATGGTCTGAATCTCTCTATTTAATCCACCCAGAAAACGTGCAAGCATAGCTTCATTCTCCTCAACAATACCACATCTAATCATGCCAGTTTGTAATTCCTGATAATATTCTTCTACAGAATTTTTCCCTTGTCTTAAACGCTGCAATTTTTGAAGCAATTCACGTTGATAATATGGTGGAACCCAACGCGTACGCATAGCAGTTTTCAAAGCAGCCCAAGTAGTTGGAATAGGATATAATCTACAATGTTCAGACCACCATACACATGCAAAACTAGTGAAAGCACAAACAGCAGCAGCAACTCGTCTCTCCTCAGGATATTGTAAACATGTAAATCGTTGTTCAGTTTCTAACTCCCAAGTAAGATATATATCTGGAACATATCTACCCTCAAATGGTGGAATATTCAATTTCAGTTTAGGAATATGGACATCATCGCGGACCTGAGGTGGTGGTGCAGGCCTACCATGACGAATATATACCTGAGGTCGACCTGCTGGTGGTGGTGCTGGTGGCTGCTCGTAGATCTGATTTTGATCAACCTCATCCTCATAATCACCCGCATACTCATCATCCTCCTGGGTACCAGCAGGAGCAGTAGCAGGAGCCAAAGAAGCACCAACAGCAGTAGCAGCGGCACCAGAAGTTTGTCCTGTCTCAATAGGAACACGCTGTGCTCGTCCATACTGATTCGGAAGGGGGCGTAGTTGTTGTTGTTGCAGAGGTGCGACAGGTGCAGCCGGTGGTGGAAGACGCGCAAGCAGTTCATTAAATCTGTTATCGAGCTTTGTTTCGAACGTCTTCTCAAGGCCAGTGATCTTCTCCATGGCCTCTTCAAAATTGTTCAGCACATCTTGTACCTGTTCAGTCATCATTTGCTGAAACTTATCATGAAGCTCCTTGTTCGATAAGTTCTCCCAGTCAATCTCGTCGGCTTGTGATCCTGGCATGGTTAGCAGCAATAGAAACACACAAGAATATGATCCTACAGACTACTAAGAAGTGGTGGTGGTGTATCACAAATCCGTCAAGCAAATCTCAAATTCTTACCAGTTCTTACCCAGCAGCAGGCGGTGATCGGCAACCGTTGTAGTCAAAAACTCTCAAAGCTTGGTGATGAGGACATCAATACAATTGTTACACCCACAGCCCCTGCTGCCATACATACTGGACCAATTACTAGAGCTCGTGCACGCCAACTAAATTACCAGGTACTTTCGTTTCTTGGTAATGATTCTAATGTTCATGAGAATATGATGCTGCCTAAATTGGATACATTTGTTTTTCTTACAAATGAAGGGCCTAGCTTGGAGAAGGATGAACATTGGAGCAAGAACAAGCATGGAGATGATGGCATGCGCAAGGAAAACAAGAACGGAGTTACAAGTGATGATTTCAGGACTTTGAAGCCACCATAATGGGTGCATGAAGCCTTGGACGAAATATACAAGATGCCACTTCATAAATTTCGTCCCGAGGCTATTTTAGGTGCTGCGTCACCTTATTATTGGGCCAGGCCCATGTAATTTCGAAATACATAAGTATAGGCTATTTTTAGAGTCCGTATGTGTGGGGAAACAAGAGATAGGGTTGATTTCGGACCCGTCCACCAAGGGCCACGAAATTCCCCCCTCTTCCTCCATATATACAGCCCTTAGGGCATCGTTTAGACTTTGGGTTTTGTTTAGATTAAAAGTTCGCCATAGCTGCAACTTCGCGTACTTCGTTTGTGTTCAACGACCAGACAAAGGCGTCACAGAACCCCACCTTGATCAATAAAGCTTTCATCTTATATTCGCAATATCCAGATTGCAATCTCAGTTTCTTGCTTGTTCTTCGTTTGCTCGCAGGAAACAGACCCTCGTGGTCAGGTTGATCGTGCTCCGGCGTGGTCAATAACCTCTCGGAGTTGGTTTAGCGATTGCTAAGGCGCGACGTCCTCGCACGTTCGTAGTCGGATCGTCAAAGTCGACTTCCACCAAAGCGAAATCCACCATCTCATCGAAAGACGGGACACCTTTGCCTCTATCAGTACCGCACAGGAAGAAGCCTTCACGGTATTGAAAGATAAGTTGACACATGCTCCTTTACTCCAACTTCCTGATTTTAATAAGACTTTTGAGCTTGAATGTGATGCTAGTGGAATTGGATTAGGAGGTGTGTTATTACAAGATGGCAAACCTGTTGCATACTTTTCTGAAAAATTGAGTGGGCCTAGTCTGAATTATTCTACTTATGATAAAGAATTATATGCTCTTGTTCGGACTTTAGAAACATGGCAACATTATTTATGGCCCAAAGAATTTGTTATACATTCTGATCATGAATCTTTGAAACATATTAAAAGTCAAGCTAAACTGAATCGTAGACATGCTAAATGGGTTGAATTCATTGAGACTTTCCCTTATGTCATTAAACACAAGAAGGGCAAAGAAAATGTTATTGCTGATGCATTGTCTCGTCGCTATACTATGCTTTCACAACTTGACTTCAAAATATTTGGTTTGGAGACCATCAAAGATCAATATGTGCATGATGCTGATTTTAAAGATGTAATGCAGAATTGTAAAGAAGGAAGAATGTGGAACAAGTTTGTCGTTAACGATGGATTTGTGTTTCGTGCTAACAAGCTATGCATTCCAGCTAGCTCCGTTCGTCTTTTGTTGTTGCAGGAGGCGCATGGAGGAGGATTAATGGGACACTTTGGCGTGAAGAAGACGGAGGACGTACTTGCTACACATTTCTTTTGGCCAAGGATGAGACGGGATGTTGAGCGTTTTATTGCTCGATGCACTACATGTCAAAAAGCTAAGTCACGACTCAATCCTCATGGTTTATATATGCCTTTGCCTGTACCTAGTGTTCCTTGGGAGGATATATCTATGGACTTTGTTTTAGGTTTACCTCGAACAAAGAAGGGGAGGGATAGCATATTTGTTGTCGTGGATAGATTCTCGAAAATGGCACACTTTATACCATGTCATAAAAGCGATGATGCTGTTAATGTTGCTGGTTTGTTCTTTCGTGAAATTATTTGCTTGCATGGTGTGCCAAATACTATTGTTTCAGATCGTGATACTAAATTTCTTAGCCACTTTTGGAGATGTTTATGGGCTAAGTTGGGGACTAAACTGCTTTTTAGTACTACTTGTCACCCCCAAACTGATGGACAAACTGAAGTAGTCAATAGAACGTTGTCTACTATGCTTAGGGCTGTTTTGAAGAATAATAAGAAAATGTGGGAGGAATGCTTGCCTCATATTGAATTTGCTTATAATCGTTCATTGCATTCTACTACTAAGATGTGCCCTTTTGAAGTTGTGTATGGTTTCCTACCTCGTGCACCTATTGATTTGTTGCCTCTTCCATCTTCGGAGAAGGTTAATTTTGATGCTAAACAACATGCGGAATTGATTTTAAAAATGCATGAGTTAACTAAGGAAAACATTGAGCGCATGAATGCTAAATATAAACTTGCTGGAGATAAGGGTAGAAAACATGTTGTGTTTGCACCTGGAGATCTTGTTTGGTTACATTTGCGTAAGGATAGATTTCCTGATTTGCGCAAATCAAAGTTAATGCCACGTGCTGATGGTCCCTTTAAGGTGTTAGAGAAAATAAATGATAATGCATATAAACTTGAGCTGCCTGCAGATTTTGGGGTTAGTCCCACTTTTAACATTGCAGATTTGAAGCCTTATTTGGGTGAGGAAGATGAACTTCCGTCGAGGACGACTTCATTTCAAGAAGGGGAGGATGATGAGGACATCAATACAATTGTTACACCCACAGCCCCTGCTGATATACATACTGGACCAATTACTAGAGCTCGTGCACGCCAACTAAATTACCAGGTACTTTCGTTTCTTGGTAATGATTCTAATGTTCATGAGAATATGATGCTGCCTAAATTGGATACATTTGTTTTGCTTACAAATGAAGGGCCTAGCTTGGAGAAGGATGAACATTGGAGCAAGAACAAGCATGGAGATGATGGCATGCGCAAGGGGAACAAGAACGGAGTTACAAGTGATGATTTCAGGACTTTGAAGCCACCATAATGGGTGCATGAAGCCTTGGACGAAATATACAAGATGCCACTTCATAAATTTCGTCCTGAGGCTATTTTAGGTGCTGCGTCACCTTATTATTGGGCCAGGCCCATGTAATTTCGAACTACATAAGTATAGGCTATTTTTAGAGTCCGTATGTGTGGGGAAACAAGAGATAGGGTTGATTTCGGACCCCTCCACCAAGGGCCACGAAATTCCCCCCTCTTCCTCCATATATACAGCCCTTAGGGCATCGTTTAGACTTTGGGTTTTGTTTAGATTAAAAGTTCGCCATAGCTGCAACTTCGCGTACTTCGTTTGTGTTCAACGACCAGACAAAGGCGTCATAGAACCCCACCTTGATCAATAAAGCTTTCATCTTATATTCGCAATATCCAGATTGCAATCTCAGTTTCTTGCTTGTTCTTCGTTTGCTCGCAGGAAACAGACCCTCGTGGTCAGGTTGATCGTGCTCCGGCGTGGTCAATAACCTCTCGGAGTTGGTTTAGCGATTGCTAAGGCGCGACGTCCTCGCACATTCGTAGTCGGATCGTCAAAGTCGACTTCCACCAAAGCGAAATCCACCATCTCATCGAAAGACGGGACACCTTTGCCTCTATCACGCAACGTCGTGCACGTTTGTAGTCGGATCGTCAAAGTCGTCTCCACCAAATCGATAGTTATCATTTCATCGAAAGATCGGGACCCTCGCCTATATCAAGTGGTATCAGTTTTCAGGTTGCTCGGTGAGAATTTCCAGTTTTCCTAGATTCGATTTATTTTCTTACCTATTGTCCAAGAAAAAGCCACAAAAAAGAGTTAGATCTATTCATCCTTGGTCCAAGCCAGTCTGAGCCTTTGCAATTTTCTTTTCATTGCTTGCGTAGTTGAATTATCGGTTGCATCGTCGTGTCGAGTTGCTGGTCTTAGTGTCTAGTTCGTTTAGAGTTTCGAGTTCTGTTCACATTAGTCACGCCACCACTGCATCATTATCTCTTCCGCTGTCCACCACCCATCCATCAATTTTCACCACGTGCTACCCACCATTCATTGTCATAATAATAGTTGACATCGTTCACATCTTCACTTGATCCAATCTGCATCTTATCTAGTTTGTTTTGGAAAGAGGGAGAAAAAAAGAGAGAAAAAAAGGAGAGAAAAAAAAGGAGAAAAAAAAAGTCAGAGAAAAAAAAGGAGAGAAAGAAAAAAAGTGTGAGGAAAAAAAAGAGAGAAGAAAAAAAAACAAAAAAATCGGCACAAACTTTTTCAGAGGAAAGTTGGAGACAAAGTTGTTGATATATCCTGTTTGGCTCTTGTTTCACCTCATTATCTTTACTGCCGTTGTGATCTTCACTTATATATTGCTGTCCAGAGCTACTTAGTATCCTTCATTGATGCTAGTAGTGCTACGACGTGACCTCATTAGTGTTCTAGGCTCGCGTCTCTAGTTCGGTCTAGCCTAGGACCAGCACAGTACCGTCGTTGAGCGTTTATTCAACATCGCATCTCTGAATTGATTATTGCTAATCTTTTGCTACCATATATAGCCAACCCAGCTCCACATATTTCTACACCGTGTATACGTACGTTCCCCTGGCAATCGCTTTACACAATCTTCAGAGTTATTTGACACCGCTGGTTGCCTGTCACCACCTGCTGCTTGGTAAGAACTTGTAAGATATTGATATTTGCTTTACTGTGAGCGCTTTACCACCACACCCTAGTAGTTCATAGGAACATTATTCTTGAATTTTGTTTCTTGTTTCTACTAATCATGACAGGTTCCGAAGATAGAAGTTCTTGGACGACGGACACATCTTCACCATCACGAGAGTTGGGACAACACACACAAGCACATGGTCAGGTTATCTTTTTACCGTCATTTGAGGGTAGATTTAATCCTACTACTTATCTAGCTTGGGAGCTTGAAGTAGAACAAGTTTTTAGTCACCATGACTTTTCTGGACTTGAGCGAGTGCGAGCAGCCACTAGAGCATTTACGGATTTTGCTTCTGTTTGGTGGAGTGTACATTGTAAGAAAAACATTGATAACCAACCCACAACTTGGAAAGTTTTGAAAGCTGTAATGAGACAACAATTTTTCCCTCCTTATTATCGTCGTGAATTGCTTCGCAAATTTGAACAATTTAAACAAGGCAACAACACTGTTCATGCTTACTACCAAGAGTTCAAATCTTATATGCATCATTGTGACATAGAAGAATCTGAGAATGATACAATGAATAGAATTTTTGGTGGTTTGAACCATGATATTCAGGCAAGATTTCAGTATATTCCTCGTTGCATTACTGGTATGTATGTCCGTGCTTGTACCTTTGAGAGACAGATATAGGAGGATGCATTAGGTGACTACAACAACTACTATTCCAGTTCATGCTCACCACCGCCGGTGGGTTCCTCCATCATTGCACCTCGGATTATGAGCGCGACATCATCTCAAGGGTATGGTACATTGTCAACGTCCGTACCTACATCAGCTACATCTTTGCCACAAGGTAACAGTAAAGATATTGATGATATAACTTCACATGAGAAAGATGCATGCCTAGTTAACTTGAATGCGTCATGTATTGAGTTACCTGTTGATTTGCGCACACCACCTATTTCAGAGAGTGATCAAACAACTGAAATATCAACAATTTTGAGTGCATCCATTGAATTAACTGTTGATGCAAAAGAACTAATGTTTAATCATTTTGATATGGCCTCCAATCTTGGTGATGATTCTGTGTCCAATGACTTATTGCATGTTTGCTTATTTAAGCATGTTGTAGCATGTAAATTTGATGCAAGTAAGGTTTATTCACCAAAGTTGGGATGGTTTAAGGATGAACATTGCGAATCTTTTGAAATGAATAAGAGCTTCACTTATATGTGCAAACTGAGTTCTAATATTTTCATGCCTTCTACTTCTTGTGATAATTTTTTGGCTTTAGTTTTTATGAACTATGAAAGTTACTCATGTATACATGTGTCATACGTGCAAAAATCAAGGGAAGTTAAACTGGATGACATATACATATACAACATGTACACCTTGTCTCTTTTGTTAGCCACATTTCAGATTAAGCAACGCCGAGGACGGCTTTGTTTTCAAAAGGGGAGGATGATGAGGACATGAATACCTTGGATACGACCAAAAATATTGCATACATGCATATTTGTCAGGTGATTTGTAATGCAAACTATTCAATAATCTATTTATGCTATCCAGAACAAAAATACTTCACACACTTTTGTGTTTTGTCTAATTGCAGGTGTATGGGACATTTGTACAATCCACATATAAAGATAAGGGAAAAGGAGAAGTTTAGGTTGTGTTCAAAAAGTCCTCTCACGTCACTTTTGGGCCAAGAGAAGATAGAGTCCAAGTCTCTCACGTTCTGGATTCAGATTCGGACTGCACAGACATACCTGACTCAAAACGCCAACAACTTTTTCATACGGACTCCGAATTGGGTGATTCTTTTTTTGTTGGAAACTAGATTTCGTGCTCTTTCCAACCCAATTGGATTCACCTTCAAATTCGTCCGGAGCGTTGAGTTACGGACGAAACAATCTGACGTTGCAGCAGAATCCGAGTCAAACTACAAGCCCAAAGGTGTTGCATCACCTCCACTTGGGCCCATGAGCCTTGTACGACCTAGGGTTAGTTTTAGGCTGCCTTGGGACGTCCTCCCACCTCCTTGGCCGCCACCCCTTGCTCCTATATAAGTAGATCCATCTAGTAGCTTTTTCTGTGGGATTTGTTTAGTTAAAAGTTAGCCGCTGCAACTTCGTGTACTTCGTTTGTGTCCAACGACCAAACCAAGACCGCTTACGGATCCCCACCATTATCAATACCTCATATATATTTGCAATATTCAGATTGCTTTATCATATTCTTGCTCGTTCTTCGATTGCTTGCAGGAATAGACCTTCGTGGTCAGGCTGACCGTGCTTCCGGCATCGTCAGTAACCTCAGGAGATTGGTTTAGCGATTGCTAAGGCGCAACGTCGTGCATGTTTGTAGTCGGATCGTCAAAGTCGTCTCCACCAAATCGATAGTTATCATTTCATCGAAAGATCGGGACCCTCGCCTCTATCAGGTCTTCTTCTTGGTGATGTTGGAGAGTCAATACTTTGGAGACAACAAGTGCGGGACTTGAGTCTTCATCAGAAAAGACTTGTTCTTCTTCATTGTTCACTTGGCGGTGCATGGCGACGTGCTCGAGGGCTTCCATGTCGCCGTCGCTCATGGAGTCATAAGTGCCATCGTCGTTGAAGACCATGGTTTGCTTGTTGGTGCACTCGTAGGACTTGTGGCCTCGGCCTCCGCAAGTGAAACACTTGAAGGAACTTGTCTTGAGGTCTCATCGGTTGGGGTTGATGATGATGAAGCTCTCGGCTTGAAGTTGCTCGTAGGAGGATGGCTTGTAGTTGACGAAGCTTTCTTGGAAGTCGGCTTGTTGATGTTGGAAGTAGAATGTTTTGTAGTCGGTGTTGGAGTCGTTGAAGCTTGGCTATTGGAGAAGCCGTATGACTTGGATGAGAACTTGGCATACTTGAAATCATCTTGCACTTGGCGTTCCACTTTGGTAGCTTGGTGCACTAGCTCGATGAGGTTTGAGTATGGTTGGAAGTCGGTGATCTTCTTGATAGGATGATTGAGTCCATTCAAGAAACGTGCCATTGTTTGCTCATCATCTTCCGTGACATTGGCTCGTATCATGGCAATCTCCATCTTCTTGTAGTAATCTTCAATGCTCTTGGTTCCTTCCTTGAGTTGTTGGAGTTTCTTGAAGAGATCGCGGTTGTAGTAGGTAGGTACGAAGCGTGCTCTCATGACATCCTTCATTTGCGCCCAAGTAGTGATGGGTGGTTCACTTCTTGCCACTCGGCGCTCAATGACTTGTTCCCACCAAATGAGCACATAGTCTTGGAACTCAAGGGATGCCATTGCGATCTTCTTCTCTTCGTCATAATTGTGCAAACGGAAAATCTTGTCAACTTTCAATGCCCATGAAAGGTACTCTTCGGGATCGTTGCTTCCGTTGAACTTGGGCATGGTGAACTTGAGCTTGCCATAGCGTTGCTCTTCATTGTGTTGGGGTCGGGGATGATGACGCCCATGTTGTATATGATTGTTCAACTCATGGTGCTCTTGACGCGGAGGGTTGTTATCCTCATGTTGCTCTTGTCATGGAGGATTTCGATTGTCTTCATGCTCTCGATGAACTTGATGGTGTTGGCGAGCTTGTGGAGGATCTTCGTGAGCTCAAATAGGAACTTGAGGATGCACACGAGTGTGAAATCTTTGTTCTTGAATTTCTTTGCGATGTGCTTCCTCTTGTCCACGGGCTTGTCGGCTTCGGTCGACAACGGCTCGACTCAAGTCACGTAGAGCTTGTTGCGTCGCAAGTGCTTGATCGTCACGGAGTTGTTGTGCTTGACGTTGTGCCTCGGCATCTATGGCATTTTGGTGTAGATGCGCTTGCACTTCCTCTTCATGTTGGCATTGACGTTGCCATTCTCGTGCAAGTGCAAAGGCTTCTTGAGTTTGACGTTGTCGGCGCTCTTGAGAGTCGGTGTCTCTTAGGGGATTGAGGCTTGCTTGACAGTCGGCACGCGCGGCTCGACGAAGAGTGTTCGATGTCGGAGTACTTGAGCCGGAGAGGGTGAAGTCGGAGTGGCGGCTTGAACGGCTCCTTCTTGAAGTGGAAGATGAGCGGTTGAGCAACAAAGCACGAATTTCATCCATTCTTGCATCATTATCTTGCTTGTGATCGTCGAGCTTGTGGTCTAAGTAGTCCTTTGTACGTTGCTCCGAAAGTCGCAAGTCGGCAGCAAGGTTGTCGATGCGTTCACTCATCGCTTGTTGCTGTTGATGCAAAGCACGTTGTGCACCAAAGAGGTGACTCTTGGTGACGAAGGAGTTCATGTCGTCGTCTTGCTCCATGAAGAGTGGGTTGGTAGAAGTAGTTGGCCTATCCATCATTCCAAGACAAGTGTGAGTGGAAGAAAGAGAAGAACGAGTACCAAATGTACCTTGACCAAAGTTGAAAGTGGATCGATGATCACTCCAATGTAGGACAAGGAAATAGCACAATTGGTACGAGTTCTTGTCGGTTTCTCACACCTACACAAGTAAAAGTTTTGGTGGAGCTTGGTTAGGATGGTGGCAGAAAATTTGATGCAATTGTAAGTGAGCTTCAATAATGTTGGAAAAGATTCGCAAGATGCAATGTAACAAGTAGACCAAGCATATAAGGTACACGGAAACACACACGCAAAAAGATAAGTGGGGTTGTGCAACCAAGGGTGAGCCAAAATGTGGAATCCACAAAAATGCTCTTGTTGCACAACACTAGAGAGACGCTAGCACGATTGCATGTTAGGCGGATACAAGAACTTCTGCACAACCTACTTAGCAAAAATGCAACGACTTCTAGCCCAAATATTTTGTATGCAAGGTGTTGCTATGATATGATCCAAGATGATCGAGTATGACAATCTTAATGTTGTATGATGCTATGGTTCTTGCTTAAAAGCTTGGTTGCCTCTTTGATGTTTGAGCTCTTTTCTCATGCAATGCTTGATGAACCAAGATAGCAAGTGAGGATGCGATGACAAGTTTGTGACACAAGAGATGATACCAATATAGGCAACAATGATGTATGTATGCTATGGGAAGTATGATCACTAATGTGCACAAGTCTCGTTGCCAGCAATACTCAATGGCTAGTCTCGATGGGTAAGCAACTCAAAGGAGTAAGGCTATGATGGTTATCAATGTAATGGCAAGAATGATATGTCCAATACTAAGATGAGGTTACCGGTCTTGCTTCCGGTATGGTGTCAAAATGGTGGCACGAATACCAAGTCGTAGTCGAGGTGGTCGTTGTTGATGACGCGTCCGTGGCGAAGATGAGCAGCGGTGATGTCGATGTCGAACCGTACCTAGATAGCCAAAACACAAAAGGATACGGTACCGCAACTCAAATTCTCAAACCTCAAAGTGGCAATTGTGTCGGAGAACGAAACGGTCCAAAAATAGTTGGGTTACGCGGAAGTGGTGGAGGTATGTGGAAATATATATGGTATACGGTGAGCACCGGAACAAAATTTGGTGGAATTTTGGGTGGAGTTGTGGAAGTAGTGCGAACTTTCTGTCGAAGCCGGAAGTTCCGGGCATGACGGAGGGTCCGGTGTCCAGAGGTTCCGGGGAAGGCCGGAAGGTCCGGGGGCCGGAATGTCCGGGCTGGACCGGAAGTTCTGGTGGTCGTGATTCTGCCAAGAACAGAGACTTCGGGATCGTCGATTTGGGCGGAAAAACTTGGGGGAAAAGCCCAAATCCGAAGGGGAAAAGAAGAAATTGGAGGAAAAGAAGGGTGGGGAGGCTAGATCTACGAGCCACACACAAAATTCACGGATCAAAACCAACAAAATCTCAACACACGAACAAATCACAAAAAAAAAAATTGGGGCTATTTTTGGTGGGGATTTTCGGATTAGGACGAAAAACAACAAAATTAGGCTAGAAAACAAAGGGGGAGGCTCCGAAATCGTGATCAATGTGGCTCTGATACCAAGATGATGTAGGGTAGAACCCTAATCGCCCGATCTTTCACGAAAGGAGCGGATCCTGCGAAGAACGCGAAGAACATGAGGAGGGAAACGAGGGAAAACACAAGGGGAAACACAAGAGGAACACTCAAACTAAAAAGAACAAGTCACACATGTGCTAGATCCTCGGGTACATAGAACGATACACGAATCCACGGACAACTAAGGACGATACAAGGGTAGCCGGTTCTTCTCCGTGAGGTGGTCTTCA
>NC_057806.1:254971481-255012102 GCF_018294505.1 Triticum aestivum | reverse complement strand
GAAAGGGGGCTTGAATCCAAAGGGATCTTCTCCGAAGAGGCCGCGGTCTCTCACGAGGAGTAGATCCGATGTGGATGAGCGAAGCTCTATCTCTAAGTATGAGCTAAACCAATGCTAACCCTAGAAAAGTCGTACGGGATAGAGTATATATAGTCTAGGTGACGAAAGGGTACACGGGCCTCAGCCCAAGTGGCTGCGCGCAGGCAGGGCCGGAAGTTCCGGGCTAGGCCGGAAGTTCCGGGCGCCGAAGGTTCCGGGGAGGGTCCGGCCTAACCAGAGAGTTGGTGCAGTGGAGATGTGCTGGCATCCGGGGGCCGGAAGGTCCGGGCAGGCCGGAGGTTCCGGGCGCCAGAAGGTCTGGGACGGTGTCCGGGCTAACCCGAGAGTTGGCACGCCTGGGCTGGTCGAAGTCATCGGCGGCCGGAAGCTCCGGGTCGGCCGGAAGTTCCGGGCTCTGGCCGGAAGTTCGGGGCTGTCCAGAGTGTTGACGCATGTCTCTTCTTCTACAGTCCTCGGCTCCGAGTCTTGAGCGTTGTACCTGATGACACATAGTATCTCGGACTTAGGCAGTAGCCATGTCTCACTTGAAGAGGGGGAAAACTCAAGTAGGAGTGATGTCACCTCGGATTGAATAGCACGTGCCTTAGCCCTTGTCATTGGTCCACTTGGAGCTTGGATAGTTGAGGTGGCGTCCATGGGGATGGTCGTGGGATGCTCCGCATTAGGTCCTTTTTCTGCTGTATATCAAAAGACTCGTTGGACATGATTAGGTGACTAGTACTCACAGAAAATATAGTGTATGTGGAAAACTCTCAACTCGATCAAAACCAAAAGAAACAAGGTATCTTACCGTTACATAGTGAATTAGAAAAGCTTACCAACTTGTATGGGCAGAACGTGCACAGATGTTATGTAGCGAATACCGAGGGTGAAAACTATCACACAACAAATAGGGTATATGGTGGAGCTTGGTTGGAATACCTATCAACACCAATTCCCAAATCCTAGTGCTGATCGTATGATAGAGACCCACGGAAAACACACACGATGGAGATAAGTGGGGCAAATGCAACTCTGAAACTGAGCTCAAAATTCTGGAATGTCGGAGTAATGGTCGTGTTGCAAATGCACATGAGAGATGCTAGCAAATTGCTCAATTTATACGGGCACGAGATTGCTCAATCTACTAGTGCAATGAACGTGGCAGAAAAACTGACAAACTCGCCAAAAATATATGCAACTTCCACGTATAGCTTTCTTTTTCTCCTCTTTTTTTCATTTTCTTTTTCTTTCTCTTTTTTCTTTCTTTTGTATCAGTAACCTGAGCAATTAGTAACCAATATGATTTTGCCAAAACAAAAGATGCACTCTCCAAATTCCTATATGAGCAGCCTGATGCGGAGCATCCCAAGGTCATCCCCATGGACCTACCATCGTCTCATCAAGTTCCTAGTGGATCCATGACTCGATCACGTGCAAGAGCTCTTGAAACCGAGGTGACATCTCTCCTCTCACAATTCCAGTTCGATGCACATGAAGCATGGCTACTACCTGATATGGACACTTTGTGCATAATCAGGTACCATGGAGAAGCTAAGGAGCAAGGACAAGAAGAAGAGGAAGATGGACGAGAAGACGGAGAAGAAGGAGGGCTGGAGGAAAAGTCCCAGCCACCCGACGACTGGCTCGGACCGGACGTCCGGCGCCTGAAGCATCAGCCGAGCCCCAGCTAGCAGACGTCCGGTCCAGACCGGACAACCGGTGCCCCGACACCCTAAGCAAATGAGCGGACGTCCGGTCTGGACCAGACGACCGGCGCACCTGCACCCTAACCAAAGTCAGCGGAAGACTGACGCCTCCGGACGTCCGGCACCCCATCACATAACAGAACCAGCGGACGATCGGAGGACACCGGACGTCCGGCAGCTCCTAAGACACCGGACGACCGGTCCCCAGCAGACGTCCGGTACCTGTCTGCGCATAGTGTTCGGGCCCGAGGCCCATGTACCCTTTCACTTCGCCCCCATTTGCACTTAGACTATAAATAGACCTCCCCCACCTCCTTTCTAGGGTTAGCATTGGTTTAGCTCATTTGAGAGATAGAGCATTGCTCATCCATATCGGATCTACTCCTCGAGAGCGACCGCGGCCCCTCTTCGGAGAAGATCCACCTTGGATTCAAGACCCCTTTTCCAGGGAAGATCCCCTTGTGGATACAAGACCTCCTCACGGAGAAGAACCGGTTACCGTGTATCATCCCTAGTTGTCCGTAGATTCATGTATCGTTCTATGTACTCGAGGATCTAGCCCATGTGTGACTTATTCGTGTCGGTTTAGTGATTTCCTCTTGTGTTTTCCTTCCGTTCATCCTTGTGTTCTTCGTGTTTTCCCCGGGATCCGCTCCTTTCGTGAAAGATCAGGCGATTAGGGTCTCCACGCTACATCATCTTGGTATCATGAGCAAGGTTGATCACGATTTCGGAGCCCCCCTTTTCGTTTTCTAGCTTGATTTTGTTGTTTTTCGTCCTAATCCAAAAATCCCCACAAAAATAGCCCCAAAAAATTTTCTTGTGTTTTGTGAGTTTTGATGACGTTTTGTTGGTTTCGATCCGTGAATTTGTTGAGTTGCAAGTGGATCTCGCCTTCCCCCACCATTTCCACCTCGAAATCCCTCCCAAAATCCCCAAAATCACCTCCCCGGATCTGAAATTTCGCGTTGACCCCGACCACCGGACGTCCGTCATTTCACCGGACGACCGGCAACCCAGGAAGCACCGGACGTCCGACCATTACCGGACGACCGGCGACCGGACATCCGTCCATTTCCGGACGACCGCTACTTCCACTACATCATCCGCTACACCACCTCCAACTTCTGCAAACCGTTCCAATATCCCAACCCACACCAAGACTTAACCGCTACCTACTCCGACGATTTTGGTCGCCTTTGGTTTTGAGAATATGAGTTGCGGTACCGTATCCTTTTGTGTTTCGGCTATCTAGGTATGGTTCGACATCGACATCACCGCCGCTCATCTTCGCCACGGACGCTTCATCAACAACGACCACCTTGACTACGACTTGGTATTCGTGCCTCCACTTTGACACCATACCGGAAGCAAGACCGGTAACCTCATCTTGGTATTAGACATATCACTCTTGCCATCACATTGTTAGCCATCATAGCCTTATTCCTTTGCGTTGCTTACCCATCAAGAATAGCCATTGAGTATTGCCGGCAACGAGACTTGTGCACTTTAGTGATCATACTTCCCATAGCATACATACATACATCATTGTTGCCTATATTGGTATCATCTCTTGTGTCACAAAGTTGTCATCACATACTCACTTGCTATCTTGGTTCGTCAAGCATTGCATGAGAAAAGAGCTCAAACATCAAAGAGCCAACCAAGCTTTTAAGCAAAGAGGAAAGATAAGCAAAGAGCTTTTAAGCAAGAACCATAACATCATACAACATTAAGATTGTCATACTCGATCATCTTGGATCATATCATAGCAACACCTTGCATAAAACACATTTGGGATAGAAGTCGTTGCATTTTGCTAAGTAGGTTGTGCACAAGTTCTTGTATCCGCCTATCGTTCAATCATTCTAGCGTCTCTCTAGTGTTGTGCAACAAGAGCATTTTTGTGGATTCCACATTTTGGCTCACCCTTGGTTGCACAACCCCACTTATCTTTTTGCACGTGTGTTTCGTCGTACCTTATATGCTTGATCTACTTGTTACATTGCATCTTGCAAATCTTCTCCAACATTATTGAATCTTGCTTACATTCACATTAAAAATTGTGCCACCATCCTAACCAAGCTCCACCATAAGCTTTTATTTGTGTAGGTGTGAGAAACCGACGAGAATTCGTACCAATTGGGCTATTTCCTTGTCCTACACTGGAGTGATCATCGATTCACTTTCAACTTCGGTCAAGGTACATTTGGTATTCATTCTTCTCTTTCTACCACTCACAATTGTCTTGGAATGATGGATAGGCCAAGTACTTCTACTAACCCACTCTTCATGGAGTGATAGAGGCTAAGGTGTCCCGATGTTTCGATGAGATGGTGGCTATCATTTTCTGTGGGAGTCGACTTTGACGATCCGACTACGAACGTGCGAGACGTCGCGCCTTAGCAATCGCTAAACCAACTTCCGAGGGTTATTGACCACGCCGGAGCACGATCAACCTGACCACGAGGGTCTGTTTCCTGCGAGCAAACGAAGAACAAGCAAGAAACTGAGATTGCAATCTGGACATTGCGAATATAAGATGAAAGCTTTATTGATCAAGGTGGGGTTCTGTGACGTCTTGGTCTGGTCGTTGGACACAAACGAAGTACGCGAAGTTGCAGCTATGGCGAACTTTTAATCTAAACAAAACTCAAAGTCTAAACGACGCCCTAAGGGCTGTATATATGGAGGAAGAGGGGGGGAGTTTCGTGGCCCTTGAGGGTGGGGTCCGAAACCAACCCTAACTCTTGTTTCCCCACACATACGGACTCTAAAAATAGCCTATACTTAAGTATTTCGAAATTACATGGGCCTGGCCCATTAATAAGGTGACGCAGCACCTAGAATAGCCTATGGACGAATATTATGAAGTGGCATCTTGTATATTTCGTCCAAGGCTTCATGCACTCCTTATGGCGGCTTAAAAGTCCTGAAATCATCACTTGTAACTCCGTTCTTGATCCCCTTGCGCATGCCACCAACTCCATGTGTGTTCTTGCTCCAATGTTCATCCTTCTCCAAGCTAGGCCCTTCATTTGTAAGCAAAACAAATGTATTCAATTTAGGCAGCATCATAATCTCATGAACATTAGAATCATTACCAAGAAACGAAAGTACCTAGTAATTTAATTGGCGTGCGCGAGCTCTAGTAATTGGTCCAGTATATGTAACAGTAGGGGCTGTGGGTGTAACAATGGTATTGATGTCCTCATCATGGAGCAAGACGACGACATGAACTCCTTCGTCACCAAGAGTCACCTCTTTGGTGCACAACGTGCTTTGCATCAAGAGCAACAAGCTATGAGTGAACGCATCGACAACCTTGCCGCCGACTTACGACTTTTCGAGCAACGTATAAGGGACTACTTCGACCACAAGCTCGACGATCACAAGCAAGAGAATGACGCAAGGATGGACGAGATTCACGCTTTGTTTCTCAACCGCTCTTCTTCCACTTCAAGAAGGAGCTGTTCAAGTCGCCATTCCGACTCAAGTACACCGACATCGAACACTCTTCGTCGAGCCGCGCGCACCGACCGTCAAGCAAACCTATCCGCTTCGGGACACCGACTCTCAACAGCGCCGACGACGTCAAGCCAAAGACGCCTTTGCGCTAGCTCGAGAATGACAACAACAACGCCAACATGAAGAGGAAGAACGCGCGTGTCTACACCAAATTGCACAAAATGCCGAGGCTCAACGTCAAGAACAACAACTCCGTGACGCTCAAGCACTTGAGGCGCAACAAGCTCTACGTGACGCGAGTCGAGCCGTTGCCGACCGAGGCCGACAAGTCCGTGAAGAAGAGGAAGCACTTCGCGAAGAACTTCATGAATGACGATTTCAAGCTCGCATGCATCGTCTAGTTCCCCCTCGAGCTCGATGCGTTCCTCCAAAAGCTCGCCAAGAGCATCAAGTTCATCAAGAGCATGAAGACAATGGGAATCCTCCACGACAAGAGCAACACGAGGTTGACAACCCTCCGCGTCAAGAGCACCACGAGTTGGACAATCATCTACAACATTGGCGTCATCATCCCCGACCCCAACACAATGAAGAGCAACGCTATGGCAAGCTCAAGTTCACCATGCCCAAGTTCAACGGAAGCAACGATCCCGAAGAATACCTTTCATGGCCATTGAAAGTTGACAAGATCTTCTGTTTGCACACTTATGAAGAAGAGAAGAAGATCGCGATGGCATCGCTTGAGTTCCTAGACTATGTCCTCATTTGGTGGGAACAAGTCATTGAACGTCGCGAGGCAAGAGGTGATCCACCCATCACTACTTGGGCACAAATGAAGGATGTCATGAGAGCACGCTTCGTGCCTACCTACTACAACCGCGACCTCTTCAAGAAACTCCAACAACTCAAGCAAGGAACCAGGAGCGTTGAAGAATACTACAAGGAGATGGAGATTGCAATGATAAGAGCCAATGTGACGGAAGACGATGAACAAACAATGGCACGCTTCATGAATGGACTCAATCACCCTATCAAGAAGATCGCCGACTTCCAACCATACTCAAACCTCATCGAGCTAGTGCACCAAGCCACCAAAGCGGAACGCCAAGTGCAAGATGATTTCAAGTATGCCAAGTTCTCATCCAAGACCTACGGCTCCTCTTATCAAGCTCCCGCGACTTCGGCAACTCCTACCTCAACTAGAGAATCACCAAGTACCGGCGACAAGTCAAGTTCCAAGAAAGCTTCGTCAACTACAAGCCATCCTCCTATGAGCAACTTCAAGCCGAGAGCTTCATCATCATCTACCCCAACCGATGAGACCATCAAAACAAGTTCCTTCGAGTGTTTCACTTGCGGAGCCCGAGGCCACAAGTCCTACGAGTGCACCAACAAGCGAACCATGGTCTTCAACGACGATGGCACTTATGACTCCATGAGCGAAGGCGAAATGGAAGCCCTTGAGCAAGTCGCCATGCACCGCCAAGTGAACAATAAAGAAAAACAAGTCTTTTGTGATGAAGACTCAAGTCCCACACTTGTTGTCTCCAAAGTCTTGACCCTCCAACATCACCAAGAAGACGACCAAAGATGCAACATATTCCACACAAAGGCCGGCATCAATGGACGATCCGTAAAGGTCATCATCGATGGAGGAAGTTGTCATAATCTCGCAAGTGAAGAAATTTGCTCCAAGCTCCAATTGCCCAAGACGAAGCATCCACATCCATACAAAGTGCAATGGCTTAGTGACTCTGGCACTATCCAAGTCGAGCACCGAGTACAAGTCTCCTTCAAGATCGGCGCCTATGAAGACACCTTGGAGTGCGACGTCGTTCCAATGACCGTTTGTCATCTTCTCCTTGGACGGCCATGGCAATTCGATAGAGGAGTCGTACACAACGGCCTAACGAACACTACATCTTCAAGATGAAGGGCAAGGAGTACGTTCTCCGCCCAATGTCACCAAGTCAAGTGATCACCGACAAGCATTCCACCCATCGTGGAGATCATAGTGAGAGAGCGAGCCACCAAAAAGAGAGTGAGCGCCACAAGCCAAAATCGAGTGCCTCCACGATGAGCGAAAACAAGAACCTAGTTCTATTTGCCACCAAATGTGAGATGAGAGAAGTGTGTGAGAACCCATCTAGTGTCCTACACTACGCCCTCGTGTGCAAGGACAATGCACAACAAACTAACACTTCTCACACTCTTCCTCTAGTATTGTCTTCTCTTCTGTAGGAATTTCAAAATGTTTTCCCCGATGAGATCCCTCTGGGACTACCTCCACTACGAGGCATTGAGCACCACATCGACCTCATCCCCGGAGCACCGCTTCCGAACAACGCTCCCTAGTGTGTCAAGTTCTTGCGTTGGTTTTGGAAGACCTTATGTGCCAAGCTCGGACAAGTTACTCTTCTCCACGGCGTACCACCCTCAAACCAACGGCAAAATGGAGGTGACGAACCATACACTCTCCACTCTACTATGAGTCTTAATCAAGAAGAACATCAAGGAGTGGGAGGAGTGCTTACCCATCGCCAAGTACGCATACAACCACGTGATGAGGACATCAATACAATTGTTACACCCACAGCCCCTGCTGCTATACATACTGGTCCAATTACTAGAGCTCGTGCACGCCAACTAAATTACCAGGTACTTTCGTTTCTTGGTAATGATTCTAATGTTCATGAGAATATGATGCTGCCTAAATTGGATACATTTGTTTTGCTTACAAATGAAGGGCCTAGCTTGGAGAAGGATGAACATTGGAGCAAGAACAAGCATGGAGATGATGGCATGCGCAAGGGGAACAAGAACGGAGTTACAAGTGATGATTTCAGGACTTTAAAGCCACCATAATGGGTGCATGAAGCCTTGGACGAAATATACAAGATGCCACTTCATAAATTTCGTCCCGAGGCTATTTTAGGTGCTGCGTCACCTTATTATTCGGCCAGGCCCATGTAATTTCGAAATACATAAGTATAGGCTATTTTTAGAGTCCGTATGTGTGGGGAAACAAGAGATAGGGTTGATTTCGGACCCCTCCACCAAGGGCCACGAAATTCCCCCCTCTTCCTCCATATATACAGCCCTTAGGGCATCGTTTAGACTTTGGGTTTTGTTTAGATTAAAAGTTCGCCATAGCTGCAACTTCGCGTACTTCGTTTGTGTTCAACGACCAGACAAAGGCGTCACAGAACCCCACCTTGATCAATAAAGCTTTCACCTTATATTCGCAATATCCAGATTGCAATCTTAGTTTTTTGCTTGTTCTTCGTTTGCTCGCAGGAAACAGACCCTCGTGGTCAGGTTGACCGTGCTCCGGCGTGGTCAATAACCTCTCGGAGTTGGTTTAGCGATTGCTAAGGCGCGACGTCCTCGCACGTTCGTAGTCGGATCGTCAAAGTCGACTTCCACCAAAGCAAAATCCACCATCTCATCGAAAGACGGGACACCTCCGCCTCTATCAAGTGGTATCAGATTTCCAGGTTGCTCGGTGAGATTTTACAGTTTTTCGTAGTTTAGATCGAGTCTGTTCTTCATACCTACAGTCCACGATAAAGCCACAAAAAAAATTAGGGTTAGTTCATCATATCCGAACCAATCTGAGCCTTTGCATAATCTTTTTAGGGTTTTGCTTTGTTGAATTTGCGGTTGCATCGTCGTGTCTAGTAGCTGGTCTTAGAGTCTAGTCTTTTAGAGTTTCGAGTTCTGGTCATAAGTTGTCACGCCGCCGCCGCACCATCATCATCGCCCCTGCCATCTACCACCACCGCTTATCCGCCACCGCTCCGAATCCGTATCCATATACCACCACCAATCCGTGTCCATATACCACCATCGATCCATATCCATATACTACCACCGCTACCACCACCGCTGCCATATACCACCACCATATATCCACCACCACCATATATCCACCACCAATCCGAGTTCCTTGCATATTAGGTTTGTTTTCGAGATCCATCTAGATTCCGATTCGTGTTTCCTTGCCGGAGTAGGTTTCGGAAAAAAAAATTCGAAAACGCATTTTTCGAAAAAAATTCTGGCTATCCTATTTTTAGGTGTTTCTGAGTGTTTTGAGACAGGTGCCATTATAGGAAGTTTTTTTTTGACCCGTTTCTAGTTTTTGGGTCCGGGCAGTCGAAAAAAAAATTGGTCGAAAAAATTTCGTGCCCATCCTGTCCGTTTGAGCTAGGAAGAGTTTTGAGACACTCGCCATTATAGTGATTTTTCGCAAAAAAAAGCAGCGCAAAAAAAAAGCAAAAAAAAGAGCGAAAAAAAATACAGAGTGTGCTTTTCCCTTGTTTACGTGCCGCGCCGTGATTTTGTTGGTGTTCTAGGCTCGCGTCTCTAGCACAGTCTAGCCTAGGACCAGCACAATACCGTCGTTGAGCGTTTATTCAACTTTGCATCTCTGAATTGATTATTGCTAACCCTTTTTGCTACCATACTATAAGCCTTCCCAGCTCCACATACATCTACGTCGTGTGTTTGACTCTCCCTGGTAATCGCTCTATCCAAGCTTTGAGAGTTTTTGACTACAACGGTTGCCGATCACCGCCTGCTGCTGGGTAAGAACTGGTAAGAATTTGAGATTTGCTTGACGGATTTGTGATACACCACCACCACTTCTTAGTAGTCTGTAGGATCATATTCTTGTGTGTTTCTATTGCTGCTAACCATGCCAGGATCACAAGCCGACGAGATTGACTGGGAGAACTTATCGAAAAAGGAGCTTCATGATAAGTTTCAGCAAATGATGACTGAACAGGTACAAGATGTGTTGAACAATTTTGAAGAGGCCATGGAGAAGATCACTGGTGATAGAGGCGAGGGTCCTGATCTTTCGATGAGATGATAACTATCGATTTGGTGGAGACGACTTTGACAATCCGACTACAAACGTGCACGACGTTGCGCCTTAGCAATCGCTAAACCAATCTCCTGAGGTTACTGACGATGCCGGAAGCACGGTCAGCCTGACCACGAAGGTCTATTCCTGCAAGCAATCGAAGAACGAGCAAGAATATGATAAAGCAATCTGAATATTGCAAATATATATGAGGTATTGATAATGGTGGGGATCCGTAAGCGGTCTTGGTCTGGTCGTTGGACACAAACGAAGTACACGAAGTTGCAATGGCTAACTTTTAACTAAACAAATCCCAAGGAAAAACTACTAGATGGATCTACTTATATAGGAGCAAGGGGTGGCGGCCAAGGAGGTGGGAGGACGTCCCAAGGCAGCCTCAAACTAAATCTAGGTCGTACAAGGCCAATGGGCCCAAGTGGAGGTGATGTAACACCTTTGGACTTGTAGTTTGACTCGGATTCTGCTGCAGCATCAGATTGTTTCGTCCACAACTCAACGCTCCGGACGAATTTGAAGGTGATTCCAATTGGGTTGGAAAGTGCACGAAATCTAGTTTCCAACAAAAAAAGAATCACCCAATTCGGAGTCCGTATGAAAAACTTGTGTGCGTTTTGAGTCAGGTGTGTCTGTGCAGTCCGAATCTGAATCCAGAACGTGAGAGACTTGAACTCTATTTTCTCTTGGGCCAAAAGTGACGTGAGAGAACTTTTTGGACAGCAAATAAACATCTCTTTCTTCCTTATCTTCATATGTGGATTGTACAAATGTCCCATACACCTGCAATTAGACAAAACACAAAAGTGTGTGAAGTATTTTTGTTCTGGATAACATAAATAGATTATTGAATAGTTTGCACTAGAAATCACCTGACAAATATGCATATATGCAATATTTTTGGTCATATCCAAGGTAGTCATGTCCTCATCATCCTCCCCTTCTTGAAAATAAAGCCGTCCTCGGCGTTGCTTAATCTGAAATGTCGCTAACAAAAGAGACAAGGTGTACATGTTGTATATGTATATGTCATCCATTTTTACTTCCCTTGATTTTTGCATATATGACACATGAATAGATGAGTAACTTGCATAGTTCATAAAATCTAAAGCCAAAAAATTAGCACAAGAAGTAGAAGGCACGAAAATATTGCAACTCAGTTTGCACATATAAGTGAAGCTCTTATTCATTTCAAAAGATTGACAATGTTCATCATTAAACCATCCCAACATTGGTGAATAAACCTTACTTGCATCAAATTTATATGCTACAACATGCTTAAATAAGCAAACATGCAATAAGTCATTCAACACAGAATCATCATCAAGATTAGAGGTCATATCAAAATGATTAAACATTGGTTCTTTTGCATCAATAGTTAATTCAATGGGTGCACTCAAAATTGTTGGTATTTCAGTTGTTTGATCACATGGCAAAGTCAAATTATCAACGTAGTCCTCTAAAATAGGTGGTGTGATCAAAGTAGTGGGTAGCTCATCAGATGGTGCATTCAAATTGACAAGGCATTCATCATTCTCATGTAGAGATGGAAGATCAGTACCTTTGTCATTACCTCTTATGATCAACTCAGATGATGTAGCCACTCTCGGGGGCGATGTGTCACATGGTGGAGGTGATGTAGTCCTGACAACAACGGATGTGGTTGTCATAGTATGCCTAGTAGTTAAAGGAACAATCATATCAACTCTTGGAATGTGCATCGTGCGCTTGTTCTCCTCGTGGCCAACACGTCGTTTTATTTCCTGTTCAGCTTTGCAAGCAAGATGAAACAAATGGTCCATAGGATAACACTCTTCATGAATTAGTATCTCTTGAATATCACGGTTTAATCCTCCCCAAAATCTATCCATAAAATCATCTTCACTTTCTTCTAAAGAGGAATGCAACAAGGTAGTTTGTAAATCATCATAATATTTTGTTACAGTTTCACTACCTTGTTTTAAGTGTTGCAAACTTCTTAATCATGTCACGAGTATAATAAGCAGGGACGAAAGTATGTCGCATGGCAAGTTTCAAATCATCCCAAGTAGTAGGTATATAATCAGGGTGTAACCGACAATATTCACTCCACCAAACCAAAGCATAACCAGTGAAAGAACCAACCGCAACCTGAACCTTTTTATGTTCATCGAAATTATGGGAAGCAAATATATTTTTTATGTCGAACTCCCATTCAATATATAAAGCAGGTCTAAAACGGCCATTAAATTGTGGTATAGATACATTAACCTGATCATGTGCATTTGGATGTTTGTGCACCACTCGTGACAGTTGTGGTATTTGCATAGGTGGTGGCATGTCTCCTGCGATCGACAAAGCCCATGAATTGACTCTGGATCCTGTCATGATTAGTAGAACAAGAAACAAAATCCAAAAATAATATTCCTGTAACTACTAGGATGTGGTGGTAAAACGCTCACAGTAAAGCAAATATCAATGTCTTACAAGTTCTTACCATGCAGCAGGCGGTGATCGGCAACCAGCGGTGTCAAGTATCTCCGAATATTGAGTGAAGCGATTGCCAGGGGAGCGTACGTATACACGGTGTAGAAATATGTGGAGCTAGGTTGGCTATATATGGTAGCAAAAGATTAGCAATAATCAATTCAAAGATGCAATGTTGAATAAACGCTCAACGACGGTACTGTGCTGGTCCTAGGCTAGACCGGACTAGAGACGCGAGCCTAGAATACTAATGAGGTCACGGCGTAGCACAACTAGCATCAATGAAGGATACTAAGTAGCTCTGGACAGCAAGATATAAGTGAAGATCACAACGGCAGTAAAGATAATGATGAAAAACAACTGCCAAGCAGGATATACAACAACTCTCTCTCCAACTTTCCTCTTGAAAAGTTTGAGACTATTTTCTGATAAATTCTTTCAAAGAATGCTACTAACTCAAGCTTTCCAATGCAAAAAGAATCACTCAATTCCGAGTTGATATGAGGAGTCAAAGAATTCTAAAACTGGCCTGAAAAATTGGAACAAGCTGTGTTCACGAACTTCAGAGGGCAAAAAGACCTATTTAGAAGCCGATTTTGAGGTGTCAAATATTGAACTAGCTTCTGCAACTATTTAGATGCGGCTCATCGCTAGCTTCAATTTGAGTACTCACGGAGCCAAAACTGACTTCGTATGAGGAAGATACACCTGTTTTATTGAACAGTGCGCAAAACAGATTCCAATCCGAATTCAACTACGAGATTGAGTCTAGATAGATCCGAATTTTATTTTTTTTCTCCTCTCTTTTTTTTCTCACACTTTTTTTCTTTTCCTTTCTTTTTTTTTCTCTGACTTTTTTTTTACTTTTTTTTTCTCTCGTTTTTTTTCTCTATCTTTTTTTCTCTCTCCCTCTTTCCAAAAAAAACTAGATAAGATGCAGATTGGATCAAGCGAAGATGGGAACGATCTCAACTATGATTATGACAATGAACAGTGGGTAGCACGTGGAGGAAATTGATGGATGGGTGGTGGACAGCGGAAGGGATAACGATGCAGCGGCGACGTGACTAATGTGAACAGAACTCGAAACTCTAAATGACCTAGACACTAAGACCAGCAACTCGACACGACGATGCAACCGATAATTCAACTATGCAAGCAATGAAAAGAAAATTGCAAAGGCTCAAACTGGCTTGGACAAAGGATGAATAGATCTAACTCTTTTTTGTGGATTTTTCTTAGACAATAGGTAAGAAAATAAATCTAATCTAGGAAAACTGGAAATTCTCACCGAGCAACCTGAAAACTGATACCACTTGATAGAGGCGAGGGTCCCGATCTTTCGATGAGATGATAACTATCGATTTGGTGGAGACGACTTTGACAATCCGACTACAAACGTGCACGACGTTGCGCCTTAGCAATCGCTAAACCAATCTCCTGAGGTTACTGACGATGCCGGAAGCACGGTCAGCCTGACCACGAAGGTCTATTCCTGCAAGCAATCGAAGAACGAGCAAGAATATGATAAAGCAATCTGAATATTGCATATATATATGAGGTATTGATAATGGTGGGGATCCGTAAGCGGTCTTGGTCTGGTCGTTGGACACAAACGAAGTACACGAAGTTGCAATGGCTAACTTTTAACTAAACAAATCCCAAGGAAAACTACTAGATGGATCTACTTATATAGGAGCAAGGGGTGGCGGCCAAGGAGGTGGGAGGACGTCCCAAGGCAGCCTAAAACTAAATCTAGGTCGTACAAGGCCAATGGGCCCAAGTGGAGGTGATGTAACACCTTTGGACTTGTAGTTTGACTCGGATTCTGCTGCAGCATCAGATTGTTTCATCCACAACTCAACGCTCCGGACGAATTTGAAGGTGATTCCAATTGGGTTGGAAAGTGCACGAAATCTAGTTTCCAACAAAAAAAGAATCACCCAATTCGGAGTCCGTATGAAAAACTTGTGTGCGTTTTGAGTCAGGTGTGTCTGTGCAGTCCGAATCTGAATCCAGAACGTGAGAGACTTGGACTCTATTTTCTCTTGGGCCAAAAGTGACGTGAGAGAACTTTTTGGACAGCAAATAAACATCTCTTTCTTCCTTATCTTCATATGTGGATTGTACAAATGTCCCATACACCTGCAATTAGACAAAACACAAAAGTGTGTGAAGTATTTTTGTTCTGGATAACATAAATAGATTATTGAATAGTTTGCACTAGAAATCACCTGACAAATATGCATATATGCAATATTTTTGGTCATATCCAAGGTAGTCATGTCCTCATCAACTGGCCTTGAGAAGACGTTCGAAACAAAGCTCGATAACAAATTTAATGAACTGCTTGCGCGTCTTCCACCACCGGCTGCACCTGTCGCACCTCTGCAACAACAACAACTACGCCCCCTTCCGAATCAGTATGGACGAGCACAGCGTGTTCCTATTGAGCCAGGACAAAATTCTGGTGCCGCTACTACTGGTGTTGGTGTTTCTTTGGCTCCTGCTACTGCTGCTGCTGGTACCCAGGAGGATGATGAGTATGCGGGCGATTATGAGGATGAGGTTGATCAAAATCAGATCTACGAGCAGCCACCAGCACCACCACCAGCAGGTCGACCTCAGGTATATATTCGTAATGGTAGGCCTGCACCACCACCTCAGGTACGAGATGATGTCCATATTCCTAAACTGAAATTGAATATTCCACCATTTGAGGGTAGATATGTTCCTGATATATATCTTACTTGGGAGTTAGAAACTGAACAACGATTTACATGTTTACAATATCCTGAGGAGAGACGAGTTGCTGCTGCTGTTTGTGCTTTCACTAGTTTTGCATGTGTATGGTGGTCTGAACATTGTAGATCATATCCTATTCCAACTACTTGGGCTGCTTTGAAAACTGCTATGCGTACGCGTTGGGTTCCACCATATTATCAACGTGAATTGCTTCAAAAATTGCAGCGTTTAAGACAAGGGAAAAATTCTGTAGAAGAATATTATCAGGAATTACAAACTGGCATGATTAGATGTGGTATTGTTGAGGAGAATGAAGCTATGCTTGCACGTTTTCTGGGTGGATTAAATAGAGAGATTCAGACCATTCTAGACTATAAGGAGTATACTAATATCACTCGTTTATTCCATCTTGCTTGTAAAGCTGAACGTGAAGTGCAGGATCGACAAGCATTGGGGCGAACTAAGTTTTCTGCAGGCCGACCTTCATCATGGACACCACGTGCATCTTCTACTTCAACTACACTAGCACCTCCATCCGGTGCCACCTCTAGCCGTGATACAAGAAAACAGGCACAACCACCATTATCTGCCAAGAGCGCACCTGCGGGGCCTGCACAGCGTTCGTCTTCTTCCATGCATCAACAGGGCACACAAGTGATATTATTTGTCGTCGTTGTAAGGGAGGAGGTCATTATGCGAGGGAATGCAAATCTCCGCGTGTGATGATTGCTACCGCGGATGGTGGATATGAGTCCGCTAGTGACTATGATGAGGAGACTTTGGCTCTTATTACACGTGAAGAACATGGTGGAGATGATTCTGATCATGAGACGCAATACATGGCTCCTGAAGACGCTGACAGGTATGAATGTTTAGTTGCTCAACGTGTTTTGAGTGTGCAGGTCACACAAGCTGAGCAAAATCAGAGGCACAATTTGTTCCATACCAAGGGAGTTGTGAAGGAACGTTCTGTGCGCGTCATCATAGACGGAGGGAGCTGCAACAACTTGGCTAGCATGGAGATGGTGGAGAAGCTTTCTCTCACCACAAGACCACATCCACATCCTTACTACATCCAATGGTTCAACAACAGCGGCAAGGTTAAGGTAACACGTACTGTTCGTGTGCATTTTAGTATCTCTACATATGCTGATTATGTTGATTGTGATGTGGTACCTATGCAAGCATGTTCCTTATTACTTGGTAGACCATGGCAATTTGATAAAAATTCTGTACACCATGGTAGAAACAATCACTATACTCTTGTTCATAAGGATAAAAATATTACTTTGCTTGATAGAGGCGAGGGTCCCGATCTTTCGATGAGATGATGGATATCGCTTTGGTGGAAGTCGACTTTGACGATCCGACTACGAACGTGCGAGGACGTCGCGCCTTAGCAATCGCTAAACCAACTCCGAGAGGTTATTGACCACGCCGGAGCACGATCAACCTGACCACGAGGGTCTGTTTCCTGCGAGCAAACGAAGAACAAGCAAGAAACTAAGATTGCAATCTGGATATTGCGAATATAAGATGAAAGCTTGATTGATCAAGGTGGGGTTCTGTGACGCCTTTGTCTGGTCGTTGAACACAAACGAAGTACGCGAAGTTGCAGCTATGGCGAACTTTTAATCTAAACAAAACCCAAAGTCTAAACGATGCCCTAAGGGCTGTATATATGGAGGAAGAGGGGGGAATTTCGTGGCCCTTGGTGGAGGGGTCCGAAATCAACCCTATCTCTTGTTTCCCCACACATACGGACTCTAAAAATAGCCTATACTTATGTATTTCGAAATTACATGGGCCTGGCCCAATAATAAGGTGACGCAGCACCTAAAATAGCCTCGGGACGAAATTTATGAAGTGGCATCTTGTATATTTCGTCCAAGGCTTCATGCACCCATTATGGTGGCTTCAAAGTCCTGAAATCATCACTTGTAACCCCGTTCTTGTTCCCCTTGCGCATGCCATCATCTCCATGCTTGTTCTTGCTCCAATGTTCATCCTTCTCCAAGCTAGACCCTTCATTTGTAAGCAAAACAAATGTATCCAATTTAGGCACCATCATATTCTCATGAACATTAGAATCATTACCAAGAAACGAAAGTACCTGGTAATTTAGTTGGCGTGCACGAGCTCTAGTAATTGGTCCAGTATGTATAGCAGCAGGGGATGTGGGTGTAACAATTGTATTGATGTCCTCATCATCCTCCCCTTCTTGAAATGAAGTCGTCCTCGACGGAAGTTCATCTTCCTCACCCAAATAAGGCTTCAAATCTGCAATGTTAAAAGTGGGACTAACCCCAAAATCTGCAGGCAGCTCAAGTTTATATGCATTATCATTTATTTTCTCTAACACCTTAAAGGGACCATCAGCACGTGGCATTAGCTTTGATTTGCGCAAATCAGGAAATCTATCCTTACGCAAATGTAACCAAACAAGATCTCCAGGTGCAAACACAACATGTTTTCTACCCTTATCTCCAGCAAGTTTATATTTAGCATTCATACGCTCAATGTTTTCCTTAGTTAACTCATGCATTTTTAAAATCAATTCAGCACGTTGTTTAGCATCAAAATTAACCTTCTCCAAAGATGGAAGAGGCAACAAATCAATAGGTGCACGAGGTAGGAAACCATACACAACTTCAAAAGGGCACATCTTAGTAGTAGAATGCAATGAACGATTATAAGGAAATTCAATATGAGGCAAGCATTCCTCCCACATTTTCTTATTATTCTTCAAAACAGCCCTAAGCATAGTAGACAACGTTCTATTGACTACTTCAGTTTGTCCATCAGTTTGGGGGTGACAAGTAGTACTAAAAAGCAGTTTAGTCCCCAACTTAGCCCATAAACATCTCCAAAAGTGGCTAAGAAATTTAGTATCACGATCTGAAACAATAGTATTTGGCACACCATGCAAGCGAATAATTTCACGAAAGAACAAATCAGCAACATTAACAGCATCATCGCTTTTATGACATGGTATAAAGTGTGCCATTTTCGAGAATCTATCCACGACAACAAATATGCTATCCCTCCCTGATGAGGACATCAATACAATTGTTACACCCACAGCCCCTGCTGCTATACATACTGGACCAATTACTAGAGCTCGTGCACGCCAACTAAACTACCAGGTACTTTCGTTTCTTGGTAATGATTCTAATGTTCATGAGAATATGATGCTGCCTAAATTGGATACATTTGTTTTGCTTACAAATGAAGGGCCTAGCTTGGAGAAGGATGAACATTGGAGCAAGAACAAGAACGGAGTTACAAGTGATGATTTCAGGACTTTGAAGCCACCATAATGGGTGCATGAAGCCTTGGACGAAATATACAAGATGCCACTTCATAAATTTCGTTCCGAGGCTATTTTAGGTGCTGCGTCACCTTATTATTGGGCCAGGCCCATGTAATTTCGAAATACATAAGTATAGGCTATTTTTAGAGTCCGTATGTGTGGGGAAACAAGAGATAGGGTTGATTTCGGACCCCTCCACCAAGGGCCACGAAATTCCCCCCCTCTTCCTCCATATATACAGCCCTTAGGGCATCGTTTAGACTGTGGGTTTTGTTTAGATTAAAAGTTCGCCATAGCTGCAACTTCGCGTACTTCGTTTGTGTTCAACGACCAGACAAAGGCGTCACAGAACCCCACCTTGATCAATAAAGCTTTCATCTTATATTCGCAATATCCAGATTGCAATCTTAGTTTCTTGCTTGTTCTTCGTTTGCTCGCAGGAAACAGACCCTCGTGGTCAGGTTGATCGTGCTCCGGCGTGGTCAATAACCTCTCAGAGTTGGTTTAGCGATTGCTAAGGCGCGACGTCCTCGCACGTTCGTAGTCGGATCGTCAAAGTCGACTTCCACCAAAGCGAAATCCACCATCTCATCGAAAGACGGGACACCTTTGCCTCTATCACAAGTGATATTATTTGTCGTCGTTGTAAGGGAGGAGGTCATTATGCGAGAGAATGCAAATCTCCGCGTGTGATGATTGCTACCGCGGATGGTGGATATGAGTCCGCTAGTGACTATGATGAGGAGACTTTGGCTCTTATTACACGTGAAGAACATGGTGGAGATGATTCTGATAATGAGACGCAATACATGGCTCCTGAAGACGCTGACAGGTATGAATGTTTAGTTGCTCAACGTGTTTTGAGTGTGCAGATCACACAAGCTGAGCAAAATCAGAGGCACAATTTGTTCCATACCAAGGGAGTTGTGAAGGAACGTTCTGTGCGCGTCATCATAGACGGAGGGAGCTGCAACAACTTGGCTAGCATGGAGATGGTCGAGAAGCTTTCTCTCACCACAAGACCACATCCACATCCTTACTACATCCAATGGTTCAACAACAGCGGCAAGGTTAAGGTAACACGTACTGTTCGTGTGCATTTTAGTATCTCTACATATGCTGATTATGTTGATTGTGATGTGGTACCTATGCAAGCATGTTCCTTATTACTTGGTAGACCATGGCAATTTGATAAAAATTCTGTACACCATGGTAGAAACAATCACTATACTCTTGTTCATAAGGATAAAGATATTACTTTGCTTCCTATGACTCCTGATTCCATTTTGAAAGATGATATTAATAGAGCTAATAAAGCAAAACAGGAGAAGAATAAGAGTGAAAATCAGATTGTGGCAAAAGAATTTGAGCAACAAATGAAGCCTAATAATAAACCATCTAGTGTTGCTTCTGAAATTAAATTGAAAAGTGCATGTTTATTTGCCACCAAATCTGATATTGATGAGCTAGATTTCAGCAAATCTGTTTGCTATGCTTTTGTGTGCAAAGAGGCATTATTTTCATTCGAGGACGTGCCTTCCTCTTTGCCTCCTGCTGTCACTAACATTTTGCAGGAGTTCGCTGACGTCTTTCCACAAGACGTGCCACCGGGATTACCGCCTATTCGAGGGATTGAGCATCAGATTGACTTAATTCCCGGTGCTTCACTGCCAAACCGTGCACCATATCGTACCAATCCAGAGGAGACGAAGGAGATTATGCGTCAAGTACAAGAGCTTCTCGACAAAGGTTATATACGCGAATCCCTTAGTCCTTGTGTTGTTCCTATTATTCTAGTGACGAAAAAGGATGGTACATCACGTATGTGTGTTGATTGTAGAGGCATTAATAATATTACTATTCGTTATCGTCATCCTATTCCTAGGCTAGATGATATGCTTGATGAATTGAGTGGCTCTACAATATTCTCCAAAGTTGATTTGCGTAGTGGCTACAATCAAATTCGTATGAAATTGGGAGATGAATGGAAAACAACATTTAAAACTAAGTTTGGATTATATGAGTGGTTAGTCATGCCTTTTGGGTTAACTAATGCACCTAGTACTTTCATGAGATTAATGAACGAAGTTTTACGTGCTTTCATTGGACGATTTGTGGTAGTCTATTTTGATGATATACTGATTTATAGCAGATCTTTGGAAGAACATTTGGAACATTTACGTGCTGTTTTTATTGCTCTACGTGATGCACGTTTGTTTGGTAACCTTGGGAAGTGCACCTTTTGCACCGACCGAGTATCTTTTCTTGGCTATGTTGTTACTCCACAGGGAATTGAAGTTGACAAAGCCAAGATTGAAGCTATTGAGAGTTGGCCGCAGCCCAAAACGGTCACACAGGTGAGGAGTTTTCTTGGCCTCGCTGGATTCTATAGGCGTTTTGTGAGAGATTTCAGCACCATTGCTGCACCTCTCAACGAGCTTACAAAGAAGGATGTGCCTTTTGTTTGGGGAACCGCACAGGAAGAAGCCTTCACGGTATTGAAAGATAAGTTGACACATGCTCCTTTACTCCAACTTCCTGATTTTAATAAGACTTTTGAGCTTGAATGTGATGCTAGTGGAATTGGATTAGGAGGTGTGTTATTACAAGATGGCAAACCTGTTGCATACTTTTCTGAAAAATTGAGTGGGCCTAGTCTGAATTATTCTACTTATGATAAAGAATTATATGCTCTTGTTCGGACTTTAGAAACATGGCAACATTATTTATGGCCCAAAGAATTTGTTATACATTCTGATCATGAATCTTTGAAACATAATAAAAGTCAAGCTAAACTGAATCGTAGACATGCTAAATGGGTTGAATTCATTGAGACTTTCCCTTATGTCATTAAACACAAGAAGGGAAAAGAAAATGTTATTGCTGATGCATTGTCTCGTCGCTATACTATGCTTTCACAACTTGACTTCAAAATATTTGGTTTGGAGACCATCAAAGATCAATATGTGCATGATGCTGATTTTAAAGATGTAATGCAGAATTGTAAAGAAGGAAGAATGTGGAACAAGTTTGTCGTTAACGATGGATTTGTGTTTCGTGCTAATAAGCTATGCATTCCAGCTAGCTCCGTTCGTCTTTTGTTGTTGCAGGAGGCGCATGGAGGAGGATTAATGGGACACTTTGGCGTGAAGAAGACGGAGGACGTACTTGCTACACATTTCTTTTGGCCAAAGATGAGACGGGATGTTGAGCGTTTTATTGCTCGATGCACTATATGTCAAAAAGCTAAGTCACGACTCAATCCTCATGGTTTATATATGCCTTTGCCTGTACCTAGTGTTCCTTGGGAGGATATATCTATGGACTTTGTTTTAGGTTTACCTCGAACAAAGAAGGGGAGGGATAGCTTATTTGTTGTCGTGGATAGATTCTCGAAAATGGCACACTTTATACCATGTCATAAAAGCGATGATGCTGTTAATGTTGCTGATTTGTTCTTTCGTGAAATTATTCGCTTGCATGGTGTGCCAAATACTATTGTTTCAGATCGTGATACTAAATTTCTTAGCCACTTTTGGAGATGTTTATGGGCTAAGTTGGGGACTAAACTGCTTTTTAGTACTACTTGTCACCCCCAAACTGATGGACAAACTGAAGTAGTCAATAGAACGTTGTCTACTATGCTTAGGGCTGTTTTGAAGAATAATAAGAAAATGTGGGAGGAATGCTTGCCTCATATTGAATTTCCTTATAATCGTTCATTGCATTCTACTACTAAGATGTGCCCTTTTGAAGTTGTGTATGGTTTCCTACCTCGTGCACCTATTGATTTGTTGCCTCTTCCATCTTTGGAGAAGGTTAATTTTGATGCTAAACAACGTGCTGAATTGATTTTAAAAATGCATGAGTTAACTAAGGAAAACATTGAGCGTATGAATGCTAAATATAAACTTGCTGGAGATAAGGGTAGAAAACATGTTGTGTTTGCACCTGGAGATCTTGTTTGGTTACATTTGCGTAAGGATAGATTTCCTGATTTGCGCAAATCAAAGCTAATGCCACGTGCTGATGGTCCCTTTAAGGTGTTAGAGAAAATAAATGATAATGCATATAAACTTGAGCTGCCTGCAGATTTTGGGGTTAGTCCCACTTTTAACATTGCAGATTTGAAGCCTTATTTGGGTGAGGAAGATGAACTTCCGTCGAGGACAACTTCATTTCAAGAAGGGGAGGATGATGAGGACATCAATACAATTGTTACACCCACATCCCCTGCTGCTATACATACTGGACCAATTACTAGAGCTCGTGCACGCCAACTAAATTACCATGTACTTTCGTTTCTTGGTAATGATTCTAATGTTCATGATAATATGATGCTGCCTAAATTGGATACATTTGTTTTGCTTACAAATGAAGGGCCTAGCTTGGAGAAGGATGAACATTGGAGCAAGAACAAGCATGGAGATGATGGCATGCGCAAGGGGAACAAGAACGGAGTTACAAGTGATGATTTCAGGACTTTGGAGCCACCATAATGGGTGCATGAAGCCTTGGACGAAATATACAAGATGCCACTTCATAAATTTCGTCCCGAGGCTATTTTAGGTGCCGCGTCACCTTATTGTTGGGCCGGGCCCATGTAATTTCGAAATACATAAGTATAGGCTATTTTTAGAGTCCGTATGTGTGGGGAAACAAGAGATAGGGTTGATTTCGGACCCCTCCACCAAGGGCCACGAAATTCCCCCCTCTTCCTCCATATATACAGCCCTTAGGGCATCGTTTAGACTTTGGGTTTTGTTTAGATTAAAAGTTCGCCATAGTTGCAACTTCGCATACTTCGTTTGTGTTCAACGACCAGACAAAGGCGTCACAGAACCCCACCTTGATCAATAAAGCTTTCATCTTATATTCGCAATATCCAGATTGCAATCTTAGTTTCTTGCTTGTTCTTCGTTTGCTCGCAGGAAACAGACCCTCGTGGTCAGGTTGATCGTGCTCCGGCGTGGTCAATAACCTCTCGGAGTTGGTTTAGCGATTGCTAAGGCGCGACGTCCTCGCACGTTCGTAGTCGGATCGTCAAAGTCGACTTCCACCAAAGCGAAATCCACCATCTCATCGAAAGACGGGACACCTCCGCCTCTATCACCACGCAAGACATTCGACTACCGGCAAGTCCCCCTTTGAGGTTGTCTATGGTTTCAACCCGTTGTCCCCATTGGACATCCTACCTCTACCACTCCACGAGCGCACAAACATGGACGCGAGTGACCGAGCCAACCACCTCAAGAAGATGCATGAAGATACAAGGCACACCATTGAGCTCCAAGTACAACGACTCGCGACCAAGCTCAACGTCAACAAGAATCACATGATATTCAACATTGGAGAGCTTGTGTGGCTACACCTTCGCAAGGAACGTTTCCCCAATGAACGCAAGTCCAAGCTACTACCACGATCCGATGGACCATTCGAGGTGCTTGCCCGCTACAACAACAACGCATACAAGATCGGCATCCCACGTGACAAGTACTCCGTGAGCGACATCTTCAACGTCAAAGATCTCTCCTCGTACCATGGTGATGAGGATTTCGATCCGAGGTCGGATCTTCCCCAAGGGAGGGGAGATGATGCGGAGCATCCCAAGGTCATCCCCATGGACCTACCATCGTCTCATCAAGTGCCTAGTGGACCCATGACTCGATCACGTGCAAGAGCTCTTGAAACCGAGGTGACATCTCTCCTCTCACAATTCCACTTCGATGCACATGAAGCAAGGCTACTACCTCATATGGACACTTTGTGCATACTCAGGTACCATGGAGAAGCTAAGGAGCAAGGACAAGAAGAAGAGGAAGATGGACAAGAAGACGGAGAAGAAGGAGGGCTGAAGGAAAAGTCCCAGCCACCGGACGACCGGCCGGGACCGGACGTCCGGCGCCTGAAGCATCAGCCGAGCCCCAGCTAGCGGACATCCGGTCCAAACCGGCCGACCGGTGCCCCGACACCCGAAGCAAACGAGGGGACGTCCGGTTCGGACCGGACGACCGACGCACCTGCACCCGAACCAAAGTCAGCAGAAGACCGACGCCTCCGGACGTCCGACACCCCCATCACAGAACAGAACCAGCGGACGACCGGAGGACACCGGACATCCGGCAGCTCCTGAGACACCGGTCGACCGGTCCCCAGCGGACGTCCGGTACCTGTCTGCGCATAGTGTTCGGGCCCGAGGCCCATGTACCCTTTCACTTCGCCCCATTTGCACTTAGACTATAAATAGACCTCCCCCACCTCCTTTCTAGGGTTAGCATTGGTTTAGCTCATTTGAGAGATAGAGCATTGCTCATCCATATCGGATCTACTCCTCGAGAGAGACCGCGGCCCCTCTTCAGAGAAGATCCACCTTGGATTCAAGACCCCTTTTCAAGGGAAGATCCCCTTGTGGATACAAGACCTCCTCACGGAGAAGAACCAGTTACTGTGTATCGTCCCTAGTTGTCCGTGGATTCGTGTATCGTTATATGTACTCGAGGATCTAGCCCATGTGTGACTTATTCGTGTCGGTTTAGTGATTTCCTCTTGTGTTTTCCTTCCGTTCATCCTTGTGTTCTTCGTGTTTTCCCCGGGATCCGCTCCTTTCGTGAAAGATCGGGCGATTATGGTCTCCACCCTACATCACAGCCTGTAGAGCAAAGGATATGCTAGTCTCAATAGGAAAGTACTACGCAAAAGAAGAAAGGCTGACTATGGTTATCAAATGAAACACAATCTGATTTGGATAGTTAATCAATCAAATAAAATCTGACTCAGATCAACAGACTTGATAGCAACCAAACGACTCTGACGTGAGAAAAGGAAAACCTAGACAATCTACAACGACTCAGATCAGAAAGTAAGTTACGTAAATAAAAGACTACGATCAGCAACTAAAACTTGGAACCGATGCTATCTAGGCTATGGCAAAAACTCTAAACCCTAATATTTTTGTATGGATTTTTCTGTGTAGGACGAAAACAAAACTAATCTAAGGGATTGGTGGATGCTCACCGAGATAACGCTGGAAATCTGATACCAAGATGATAAGGGGGTGGCCCGATCTTCTCAGTGAGCGGAGGATGTCGATGTTGAACTTGCAGGATATCTTGTGAGATGCTCTCGAACTCTCCGGCTGTTCCCCCGTTGCCAATGCAACAGATCTTCAACCCTATGGATATTCGCAACACCACACACTTGCGCACGTAGCCGCCGACCACGAAGCAGTTCTGCAATCTCCCAATTCCCAGTTGATGAGGACATCAATACCATTGTTACACCCACAGCCCCTGCTGCTATACATACTGGACCAATTACTAGAGCTCGCGCACGCCAATTGAGTTATCAGGTACTTTCATTTCTTGGTAACGATTCTAATGTTCATGAGAATATGATGCTGCCTAAATTGGATACATTTGTTTTGCTTACAGATGAAGGGCCTAGCTTGGATAAGAAAGATGAACCTTGGAGCAAGTTCAAGCATGGATATGATGGCATGCGCAAGGGGAACAAGAACGGAGTTACAAGTGATGATTGCAGGACTCTAAAGCCACGATAATGAGTGCATGAAGCATGGGACGAAATATACAAGATGCCACTTCATAAATTTCGTCCAGAGGCTATTCTAGGTATTGCGTCACCTTATTATTGGGCCAGGCCCATGTATTTTCGAAGTACTTAAGTATAGGCTGTTTTTAGAGTCCGTATGTGTGGGGAAACAAGAGTTAGGGTTGGTTTCGGACCCCTCCACCAAGGGCCACGAAATTCCCCCTCTCTCCTCCATATATACAGCCCTTAGGGCATCTTTTAGACTTCGGGTTTTGTTTAGATTAAAAGTTCGCCATAGCTGCAACTTCGCGTACTTTGTCTGTGTCCAACGACCAGACCAAGACATCACAGATCCCCACCTTGATCAATAAAGCTTTCATCTTATATTCGCAATATCCAGATTGCAATCTCAGTTTCTTGCTTGTTCTTCGTTTGCTCGCAGGAAACAGACCCTCGTGGTCAGGTTGATCGTGCTCCGGCGTGGTCAATAACCCCTTGGAAGTTGGTTTAGCGATTGCTAAGGCGCGACGTCTCGCACGTTCGTAGTCGGATCGTCAAGGTCGACTCCCACAGAAACGATAGCCACCATCTCATCGAAACATCGGGACACCTTAGCCTCTATCAAGTGGTATCAGATTTCCAGGTTGCTCGGTGAGATTTTATAGTTTTTCGTAGTTTAGATCGAGTCTGTTCTTCATACCTACATTCCACGAAAAAAAAGCCAAAAAATTACGGTTAGTTCATCATATCCGAACCAATCTGAGCCTTTGCATAGTCTTTTCAGTACTTTGCTTTGTTGAATTTGAGGTTGCATCATCGTGTATAGTTGCTGATCTTAGAGTCTAGTCTTTTAGAGTTTCGAGTTCTGGTCATAAGTTGTCACGCCGCTGCCGCACCATCATCATCGCTCCTGCCATCTACCACCACCACTTATCCACCATCGATCTATATCCATATACCACCACCAATCCATCTCCATATACCATCACCAATCCGTATCCATATACCACCACCAATCTGTATCCATATACCACCGCCGCCGCCATATCCTACCATCATATATCCACCACCAATCCGAGTTCCTTTCATATTAGGTTTGATAGAGGCAAAGGTGTCCCGTCTTTCGATGAGATGATGGATACCGCTTTGGTGGCAGTCGACTTTGACGATCCGACTATGGACGTGCGAGGATGTCGCGCCTTAGCAATCGCTAAACCAACTCCGAGAGGTTATTGACCACGCCGGAGCACGATCAACCTGACCACGAGGGTCTGTTTCCTGCGAGCAAACGAAGAACAAGCAAGAAACTGAGATTGCAATCTGGATATTGCGAATATAAGATGAAAGCTTTATTGATGAAGGTGGGGTTCTGTGACGCCTTTGTCTGGTCGTTGAACACAAACGAAGTACGCGAAGTTGCAGCTATGGCGAACTTTTAATCTAAACAAAACCCAAAGTCTAAACGGTGCCCTAAGGGCTGTATATATGGAGGAAGAGAGGGGGAATTTCGTGGCCCTTGGTGGAGGGGTCCGAAATCAACCCTATCTCTTGTTTCCCCACACATACGGACTCTAAAAATAGCCTATACTTATGTGTTTCGAAATTACATGGGCCTGGCCCAATAAAAAGGTGACGCGGCACCTATAATAGCCTCAGGACGAAATTTATGAAGTGGCATCTTGTATATTTCGTCCAAGGCTTCATGCATCCATTATGGTGGTTTCAAAGTCCTGAAATCATCACTTGTAACTCCGTTCTTGTTCCCCTTGCGCATGGCATCATCTCCATGCTTGTTCTTGCTCCAATGTTCATCCTTCTCCAAGCTAGGCCCTTCATTTGTAAGCAAAACAAATGTATCCTATTTAGGCAGCATCATATTCTCATGAACATTAGAATCATTACCAAGAAATGAAAGTACTTGATAATTTAATTGGCGTGCGCGAGCTCTAGTAATTGGTCCCGTATATGTAGCAGTAGGGGCTGTGGGTGTAACAATGGTATTGAGGTCCTCATCATCCTCCCTGATGAGGACATGACTACCTTGGATATGACCAAAAATATTGCATATATGCATATTTGTCAGGTGATTTCTAGTGCAAACTATTCAATAATCTATTTATGTTATCCAGAACAAAAATACTTCACACACTTTTGTGTTTTGTCTAATTGCAGGTGTATGGGACATTTGTACAATCCACATGTGAAGATAAGGAAGAAAGAGATGTTTATTTGCTGTCCAAAAAGTTCTCTCACGTCACTTTTGGCCCAAGAGAAGATAGAGTCCAAGTCTCTCACGTTTTGGATTCAGATTCGGACTGCACATACATACCTGACTCAAAACGCACACAAGTTTTTCATACGGACTCCGAATTGGGTGATTCTTTTTTTGTTGGAAACTAGATTTCGTGCACTTTCCAACCCAATTGGAATCACCTTCAAATTCGTCCGGAGCTTTGAGTTGTGGACGAAACAATCTGATGCTGCAGCAGAATCCGAGTCAAACTACAAGTCCAAAGGTGTTACATCACCTCCACTTGGGCCCATTGGCCTTGTACGACCTAGATTTAGTTTTAGGCTTCCTTGGGACGTCCTCCCACCTCCTTGGCCGCCACCCCTTGCTCCTATATAAGTAGATCCATCTAGTAGCTTTTCCTTGGGATTTGTTTAGTTAAAAGTTAGCCATTGCAACTTCGTGTACTTCGTTTGTGTCCAACGACCAGACCAAGACCGCTTCCGGATCCCCACCATTATCAATACCTCATATATATTTGCAATATTCAGATTGCTTTATCATATTCTTGCTCGTTCTTTGATTGCTTGCAGGAATAGACCTTCGTGGTCAGGCTGACCGTGCTTCCGGCATCGTCAGTAACCTCAGGAGATTGGTTTAGCGATTGCTAAGGCGCAACGTCGTGCACGTTTGTAGTCGGATCGTCAAAGTCGTCTCCACCAAATCGATAGTTACCATCTCATCGAAAGATCGGGAAACCCCGCCTCTATCAAGGATGATGAGGACATGACTACCTTGGATATGACCAAAAATATTGCATATATGCATATTTGTCAGGTGATTTCTAGTGCAAACTATTCAATAATCTATTTATGTTATCCAGAACAAAAATACTTCACACACTTTTGTGTTTTGTCTAATTGCAGGTGTATGGGACATTTGTACAATCCACATGTGAAGATAAGGAAGAAAGATATGTTTATTTGCTGTCCAAAAAGTTCTCTCACGTCACTTTTGGCCCAAGAGAAGATAGAGTCCAAGTCTCTCACGTTTTGGATTCAGATTCGGACTGCACATACATACCTGACTCAAAACGCACACAAGTTTTTCATACGGACTCCGAATTGGATGATTCTTTTTTTGTTGGAAACTAGATTTCGTGCACTTTCCAACCCAATTGGAATCACCTTCAAATTCGTCCGGAGCATTGAGTTGTGGACGAAACAATCTGATGCTGCAGCAGAATCCGAGTCAAACTACAAGTCCAAAGGTGTTACATCACCTCCACTTGGGCCCATTGGCCTTGTACGACCTAGATTTAGTTTTAGGCTGCCTTGGGACGTCCTCCCACCTCCTTGGCCGCCACCCCTTGCTCCTATATAAGTAGATCCATCTAGTAGCTTTTCCTTGGGATTTGTTTAGTTAAAAGTTAGCCATTGCAACTTCGTGTACTTCGTCTGTGTCCAACGACCAGACCAAGACCGCTTACGGATCTCCACTATTATCAATACCTCATATATATTTGCAATATTCAGATTGCTTTATCATATTCTTGCTCGTTCTTCGATTGCTTGCAGGAATAGACCTTCGTGGTCAGGCTGACCGTGCTTCCGGCATCGTCAGTAACCTCAGGAGATTGGTTTAGCGATTGCTAAGGCGCAACGTCCTGCACGTTTGTAGTCGGATCGTCAAAGTCGTCTCCACCAAATCGATAGTTATCATCTCATCGAAAGATCGGGACACCCCCGCCTCTATCACTCCCCTTCTTGAAATGAAGTCGTCCTCGACGGAAACTCATCTTCCTCACCCAAATAAGGCTTCAAATCTGCAATGTTAAAAGTGGGACTAACCCCAAAATCTGCAGGCAGCTCAAGTTTATATGCATTATCATTTATTTTCCCTAACACCTTAAAGGGACCATCAGCACGTGGCATTAGCTTTGATTTGCGCAAATTAGGAAATCTATCCTTACGCAAATGTAACCAAACAAGATCTCCAGGTGAAAACACAACATGTTTTCTACCCTTATCTCCAGCAAGTTTATATTTAGCATTCATACGCTCAATGTTTTCCTTAGTTAACTCATGCATTTTTAAAATCAATTCAGCACGTTGTTTAGCATCAAAATTAACCTTCTCCGAAGATGGAAGAGGCAACAAATTAATAGGTGCACGAGGTAGGAAACCATACACAACTTCAAAAGGGCACATCTTAGTAGTAGAATGCAATGAACGATTATAAGCAAATTCAATATGAGGCAAGCATTCCTCCCACATTTTCTTATTATTCTTCAAAACAGCCCTAAGCATAGTAGACAACATTCTATTGACTACTTCAGTTTGTCCATCAGTTTGGGGGTGACAAGTAGTACTAAAAAGCAGTTTAGTCCCCAACTTAGCCCATAAACATCTCCAAAAGTGGCTAAGAAATTTAGTATCATGATCTGAAACAATACTATTTGGCACACCATGCAAGCGAATAATTTCACGAAAGAACAAATCAGCAACATTAACAGCATCATCGCTTTTATGACATGGTATAAAGTGTGCCATTTTCGAGAATCTATCCACGACAACAAATATGCTATCCCTCCCCTTCTTTGTTCGAGGTAAACCTAAAACAAAGTCCATAGATATATCCTCCCAAGGAACACTAGGTACAGGCAAAGGCATATATAAACCATGAGGATTGAGTCGTGACTTAGCTTTTTGACATGTAGTGCATCGAGCAATAAAACGCTCAACATCCCGTCTCATCTTTGGCCAAAATAAGTGTGTAGCAAGTACGTCCTCCGTATTCTTCATGCCAAAGTGTCCCATTAATCCTCCTCCATGCGCCTCCTGCAACAACAAAAGACGAGCGGAGCTAGCTGGAATGCATAGCTTGTTAGCACGAAACACAAATCCATCGTTAACGACGAACTTGTTCCACATTCTTCCTTCTTTACAATTCTGCATTACATCTTTAAAATCAGCATCATGCACATATTGATCTTTGATGGTCTCCAAACCAAATATTTTGAAGTCAAGTTGTGAAAGCATAGTATAGCGGCGAGACAATGCATCAGCAATAACATTTTCTTTCCGCTTCTTGTGTTTAATGACATAAGGAAAAGTCTCAATGAATTCAACCCATTTAGCATGTCTACGATTCAGTTTAGCTTGACTTTTAATATGTTTCAAAGATTCATGATCAGAATGTATAACAAATTCTTTGGGCCATAAATAATGTTGCCATGTTTCTAAAGTCCGAACAAGAGCATATAATTCTTTATCATAAGTAGAATAATTCATACTAGGCCCACTCAATTTTTCAGAAAAGTATGCAACAGGTTTGCCATCTTGTAATAACACACCTCCTAATCCAATTCAACTAGCATCACATTCAAGCTCAAAAGTCTTATTAAAATCAGGAAGTTGGAGTAAAGGAGCATGTGTCAACTTATCTTTCAATACCGTGAAGGCTTCTTCCTGTGCGGTACCCCAAAGAAAAGGCACATCTTTCTTTGTAAGCTCATTGAGAGGTGCAGCAATGGTGCTGAAATCTCTCACAAAACGCCTATAGAATCCAGCGAGGCCAAGAAAACTCCTCACTTGTGTGACCGTTTTGGGCTGCGGCCAACTCTCAATAGCTTCAATCTTGGCTTTATCAACTTCAGTTGCCTGTGGAGTAACCACATAGCCAAGAAAAGATACTCGGTCGGTGCAAAAGGTGCACTTCCCAAGGTTACCAAACAAACGTGCATCACGTAGAGCAATAAAAATAGCACGTAAATGTTCCAAATGTTCTTCCAAAGATCTGCTATAAATCAATATGTCATCAAAGTAAACTACCACAAATCGTCCAATGAAAGCACGTAAAACTTCGTTCATTAATCTCATGAAAGTACTAGGTGCATTAGTTAACCCAAAAGGCATGACTAACCACTCATATAATCCAAACTTAGTTTTAAATGCTGTTTTCCATTCATCTCCCAATTTCATACGAATTTGATGGTAGCCACTACGCAAATCAACTTTGGAGAATATTGTAGAGCCACTCAATTCATCAAGCATATCATCTAGCCTAGGAATAGGATGACGATAACGAATAGTAATATTATTAATGCCTCTACAATCAACACACATACGTGATGTACCATTCTTTTTTGGCACTAGAATAATAGGAACAGCACAAGGACTAAGGGATTCGCGTATATAACCTTTGTCAAGAAGCTCTTGTACTTGACGCATAATCTCCTTCATCTCATCTGGATTGGTACGGTATGGTGCACGGTTTGGCAGTGAAGCACCGGGAATTAAGTCAATCTGATGCTCAATCCCTCGAATAGGCGGTAATCCCGGTGGCACGTCTTGTGGAAAAACGTCAGCGAACTCCTGCAAAATGTTAGTGACAGCAGGAGGCAAAGAGGAAGGCACGTCCTCGAATGAAAATAATGCCTCTTTGCACACAAAAGCATAGCAAACAGATTTGCTGAAATCTAGCTCATCAATATCAGATTTGGTGGCAAATAAACATGCACTTTTCAATTTAATTTCAGAAGCAACACTAGATGGTTTATTATTAGGCTTCATTTGTTGCTCAAATTCTTTTGACACAATCTGATTTTCACTCTTATTCGTCTCCTGTTTTGCTTTATTAGCTCTATTAATATCATCTTTCAAAATGGAACCAGGAGTCATAGGAAGCAAAGTAATATTTTTATCCTTATGAACAAGAGTATAGTGATTGTTTCTACCAAGGTGTACAGAATTTTTATCAAATTGAAATGGTCTACCAAGTAATAAGGAACATGCTTGCATAGGTACCACATCACAATCAACATAATCAGCATATGTAGAGATACTAAAATGCACACGAACAGTACATGTTACCTTAACCTTGCCGCTATTGTTGAACCATTGGATGTAGTAAGGATGTGGATGTGGTCTTGTGGTGAGAGAAAGCTTCTCCACCATCTCCATGCTAGCCAAGTTGTTGCAGCTCCCTCCGTCTATGATGACGCGCACAGAACGTTCCTTCACAACTCCCTTGGTATGGAACAAATTGTGCCTCTGATTTTGCTCAGCTTGTGTGATCTGCACACTCAAAACACGTTGAGCAACTAAACATTCATACCTGTCAGCGTCTTCAGGAGCCATGTATTGCGTCTCATGATCAGAATCATCTCCACCATGTTCTTCACGTGTAATAAGAGCCAAAGTCTCCTCATCATAGTCACTAGCAGACTCATATCCACCATCCGCGGTAGCAATCATCACACGCGGAGATTTGCATTCTCTCGCATAATGACCTCCTCCCTTACAACGACGACAAATAATATCACTTGTGTGCCCTGTTGATGCCATGGAAGAAGAAGAACGATGTGCAGGCCCCGCAGATGCGCTCTTGGCAGATAATGGTGGTTGTGCCTGTTTTCTTGTATCACGGCTGGAGGTGGCACCGGATGGAGGTGCTGGTGCAGTTGAAGTAGAAGATGCACGTGGTGTCCATGATGAAGGTCGGCCTGCAGAAAAGTTAGTTCGCCCCAATGCTTGTCGATCCTGCACTTCACGTTCAGCTTTACAAGCAAGATGGAATAAACGAGTGATATTAGTATACTCCTTATAGTCTAGAATGGTCTGAATCTCTCTATTTAATCCACCCAGAAAACGTGCAAGCATAGCTTCATTCTCCTCAACAATACCACATCTAATCATGCCAGTTTGTAATTCCTGATAATATTCTTCTACAGAATTTTTCCCTTGTCTTAAATGCTGCAATTTTTGAAGCAATTCACGTTGATAATATGGTGGAACCCAACGCGTACGCATAGCAGTTTTCAAAGCAGCCCAAGTAGTTGGAATAGGATATAATCTACAATGTTCAGACCACCATACACATGCAAAAGTAGTGAAAGCACAAACAGCAGCAGCAACTCGTCTCTCCTCAGGATATTGTAAACATGTAAATCGTTGTTCAGTTTCTAACTCCTAAGTAAGATATATATCAGGAACATATCTACCCTCAAATGGTGGAATATTCAATTTCAGTTTAGGACTATGGACATCATCTCGTACCTGAGGTGGTGGTGCAGGCCTACCATTACGAATATATACCTGAGGTCGACCTGCTGGTGGTGGTACAGGTGGCTGCACGTAGTGCTGATTTTGATCAACCTCATCCTCATAATCTCCCACATAATCATCCTCCTCCGCATCAGCAGCAGGAGCCACAGAAGTATCAACAGCAGCACCAACAGTTTGGCCAAACGCAAGAGGAACACGGCTCACTACTAGGAAAAGGGCTATAGATGGAATTGACACTAATGGCGCACCAGACATGTGGTGCGCCATTAGTATATACTAATGGCGCACCACACCCTGATGCGCCATTAGTGTTGAAACTACTAATGGCGCACCCTGCTCACGGTGCGCCATTAGTACCGAATTTTTTTTGAACTAGTGCGCCTGTCCAAACATACTAATGGCGCATCCTCTGGGGGTGCGCCATTAGTAACCTGGATTACTAATGGCGCATTTGTTGCTGGTGCGCCATTAGTAAGTGGGCAGCAACAAGATATTTTGGACAGCCTCTCCTCCCACACTCACTTTCTCCCCACTTCATTCTCTCCACCGCCTCCTCCTTGTCTCGGGTGCCTCCTCTTTTTGACCTCATTTCCACCATAGATTCATTCAAATTAAGTGGTTAAGTTACCTTGTTTTGCTAGGTAAGTAAGGGGGGAAGCTATATTTATGTTGTTCTCCCTACAACAATGTGCACATGCACTTTTTATGGCCTAGCTAGATCTATGTATGTTCGTGGTGTTGCATATGTTTGTGGTGTTGCATATGTGTTTGTGTTTGGAGGTGTACCGGTATTTGAAATGCGATAGTTGCCAATATTTTGCCGGAATGTTGATTCATTTCCGTTTCGGCGAGAATTTTGGCATTAAGCATTCTTTTTGGTCCTATTTTTAGGGAAAGTCATGCCAAATTTTTTTCTTGGTTCTAAAATATCGTTTTGCTCTACCCCGCAGGCGACCATGGTCCGCACGATGATCGAAGGCATCGTGAATAGGTTTTTGAGGTCCGCGAAGGCCGAGATGCTTCAAAAGAACGAGACGGAGATAAGATGTCCGTGTCGAAGATGCAAGCTGAATAGCCTTATTGCGGACCCAGATTCCGGGCAGGTGCGGGACCACCTGCTCTTGCGTGGTTTCATGGATGGCTATCGGTGGCAAGGTGATGAAGATGACTACGAAGTCGTCCATGGGGGCCGGGCAAGAAATGAGGAAGGGCAGCAAGACAACCACCACGGCTCGGGGGGGCGAGAAGACGAAGAATCCCCAGGAGATGATCACGACGGTGATGCTGTACACAGTCATCATGTAGAAGATGCAGGACATGATGATGATGCCGGCGGAGCAGACGACGCTGGACCATCGATGGGCTGGGTGCAGGACCCTCATATTCAAGAGCTGCTTCTCAAGCAGACGGATAACGCAAGAGCTGCCGCCCGAGAGAAAGCCAAGATGGATCAACTTGAGTTAGACGCGGTTACTCCATTGTATGAAGGATGCAGGCCCGAGGATACCCGCCTGAAAGTAACGCTCATGGCTCTGGAGATGAAGGTAAAACACAAAATGACCGACGCATGCTTCGACGAGAACATGTCATTCTGGCACGAACGTCTTCCCAAGGGGAACAAGTGCCCGACCAGTTTGGAGGAGGCGAAGAAAATCGTGTGTCCTCTGGATTTACCGCATGTGAAATACCATGTGTGCATGAACAATTGCATCATTTATCGGGACGAGCACGCGGAGTCTACCATATGTCCGGTGTGCGGTGTCACTCGATACAAGAAGAGGAAGAAAGCTCCTCGAAAAGTGGTGTGGTACTTTCCGATCACTCCTCGTCTGCAGCGGTATTTCGCGGACCCTAAGGTAGCAAAGCTCCTGCGTTGGCACGCGGATAGGGAGGAGAAGAAGCGAGAAGATGACGCAAATGATCCGGAGATAGATAAAAAAGACAAGATGCTGAGTCACCCTAAGGATGCGAGCCAGTGGCAAGCGTTGAACTTCGAATACCCAGAATTTGGGAACGATCCAAGGAACATCATGCTGGGCGCGAGCACCGATGGAGTCAATCCGTTTGGCAGCCAGAGAAGCACACATAGCACCTGGCCTGTGTTCGTGTGGATGTACAACCTTCCCCCCTGGTTGTGCATGAAGAGGAAGTACATTCACATGAGTATGCTAATTGAAGGGCCGAAACAACCAGGGAACGACATCAATCTGTATCTAGGGCTGCTGAAAGAGGAGATTGACACGCTGTGGAAAACGCCAGCCAATACGTGGGACGCCGCAGAGAAAGAATATTTCCCTATGAGAGCCGCACTGCTCACGACGGTGCACGACTATCTCGGTTACGGATATCTTGCGGGGCAGGTAGTCCATGGATTTTCTGGATGCGTAAGGTGCATGGATGACACAACGTATCGCCAGCTAGATAGAGATCCCGGGTCTTCGAAAACCGTGTTCATGGGACATCGAAGGTGGCTTCGCGACGATGACCCGTGGAGGAAACGCAAGGATCTGTTCGATGGTGAAACCGAACCCCGAAAACGCCCGTGTACGAGGAGCGGCGAGGAAATAGACAAGCTGTTGAAAAATTGGAAAGACTGCCCACTGCCGGGAAAGAAGCAAAAGGCGCCAGAGCCGCTGCTGAAGGTATGGAAAACGAGGTCTGTTTTCTGGGACTTGCCGTACTGGAAGATCCACCGTGTGCCTCACAGCCTTGATGTCATGCATATCACGAAGAATGTGTGCGAGAGTCTGCTTGGTACCCTGCTCAACATGCCAGAGAGGACCAAAGATGGGCCGAAAGCAAGGGCAGACTTGAAATCAATGGGCATCAGGCAGGAGCTTCACGCTATATATGATGATGATGATGATGATGATGATGATGAGGCGAGGCAGGACACAGAAAGTTGTCGCAAAGGCAAAAAGGCCAAGAAGACCGGAAATGACTACCCTCCCGCGTGCTTCACTCTAAGTCAGGAGGAGATCGAGCAGTTTTTCACCTGCCTCCTAGGAGTAAAACTTCCTTATGGTTACGCGGAGAAGATAAGCAGATACCTAGACCCAGCGAAGCAGAAGTTCAGCAGGATGAAGTCTCACGACTGTCACGTGCTGATGACGCAGATACTTCCAGTTGCAATCCATGGGATCATGGACGCGCACGTCCGTGAAACGCTATTTGGCCTATGCAACTTCTTCGACGTCATCTCTCGGAAGTCGATTGGCGTGAGGCAACTCAGAAGGCTACAGGAAGAGATCGTGGTGATACTATGCGAGCTTGAGATGTACTTCCCGCCCGCATTCTTCGACGTTATGGTGCATCTGCTGGTCCATATAGTGGAGGATATCATCCAACTCGGGCCGACGTTCCTGCACAGCATGATGCCATTCGAAAGGATGAATGGTGTCATCAAAGGATACGTTCGCAACATGTCACGTCCAGAGGGAAGCATAGCCAGGGGCTTTCTGACCGAAGAGTGCATCTCCTACTGCACGAATTATCTAGGCATCGAGAACCCCGTTGGTCTGCCCGTCAACAGGCACCTCGGCAGGCTCGCTGGATGGGGTCACCGTGAGGGTCGCCGCGAAATGCATGTCGACTTCAAGGGTCGACTCGCCGACTTTGAAAGAGCAAACCTAGTCGCGCTACAACACATAGACGTGGTCGATCCTTGGGTGGTAGAGCACAAAACCTTTATTAAGAAGACGTACAATGACCGAGGCCAACAGAGGACGGACGGAGATATACTCAAAGAGCACAACTCATGTTTCACGCGTTGGTTCAAGCAGAAGCTTCTGTCGTACCCTTTACATGAGGATTCTTCCGCAGAAGAACAACTCATATTCGCCTTGTCACAGGGCGCCGAGCACAACCTGATGACCTATGAGGCGTACGATATCAATGGCTACACATTCTACACCGAGGCCAAGGACATGAAGAGCGATGGTTATCAGAACTCCGGGGTAACGATGGAATCCTACACCGGTAACGACAAGGACAGATACTACGGAAGGATCGAGGAGATCTGGGAGCTGAGCTACGCTGGAGAGAAGGTCCCGATGTTCCGTGTCAGATGGGCCAAGAACGTCATAAAAGAAGACCGATATTTCACCACCATGGTTATACCCGAAGCCAAATCCAAGACCGCGGGCGCAAACGTCACCGCGAAAAATGAGCCATGGGTACTGGCTTCCCAAGTGGACCAATGCTTCTTCATTACCGACCCGCCAAAGCCCAGTCGTGTTGTCGTGAGGAGAGGCAAAAGGAAGATCATCGGAATGGATGGAGTAGCCAATGAGCAAGACTTCGACAAGTACGGCGACCCGAGGATCGAACATGACGATGATGATGAAGTAGCAGCATACACCACAAGAAGAAGCAGGACCACCCTACCTAAAGGACGTCCGTTCCACAGAAGAACTCCATTTGCGAAAAAGAAGGGCAAGAAGATTGTTAACAGATAGCTAGCTAAGATCGATTGTATTTAAATCGCAGCCTTCATTTCTCGATTGTATTTCATGGGCACTTTTTGAACTATCATGAATATTTTTAAATTTCATGGACACTCGATCTCGATCCCCCTCCATCTCGATCGCTATCCCACCTCGCCAGATCCGGTCCCCGTCGCCGCCGAGCACCCCTGATAGAGGTGAGGGTGTCCCGATCTTTCGATGAGATGATAACTATCGATTTGGTGGAGACGACTTTGACGATCCGACTACAAACATGCACGACGTTGCGCCTTAGCAATCGCTAAACCAACTCCGGGAGGTTATTGACCACGCTGGAGCATGATCAACCTGACCACGAAGGTCTATTCCTGCAAGCAATCGAAGAACAAGCAAGAATATGATTAAGCAATCTGAATATTGCGAGTATGGATGAAGTATTGATAAAAGTGGGGTTTCATAACCGGTCTTGGTCTGGTCGTTGGACACAAACGAAGTACACGAAGTTGTAGCGAAGGCTAACTTTTAACTAAATAAAACCCAAGTCTAAACGAAGCCTTAAAGGCTATATATATATAGGGAAAAGAGAGGGGATTTTGTCCACCCTTGGCAAGGTGGGACTAAAACACCTCCTAAGTCCTTTCCCCTATAATATGGACTCTAAAAATAGATTACATGGGCCTGGCCCAAAATAAGGTGGCGCAACACCTACGGAGGAAATTTATGAAAGGCCATCTTGTATATTTCGTCCATCTTCTTGTATGTCATCATGGTGGCTTCAAAGTCCGGAAATCTCCACTTGAACCTCCGTTCTTGTTCTCTTTGCACGCACCTTCATCTTCGTGCTTGACCATGCTCCAATGTTCATCCTTCTTGTCCGTGCTAGGCCCTTCAATTGCAAGCAACACAAATGTATCTAAGTTAGGCAGCATCATATTCTCATGAACACTAGAAACATTACCAAGAAACGAAAGTACCTGAAAATTTAATTGGCGTATCTGAGCTCTAGCAACTGTTCCAAGAGGTAAAACAACAGGGGATATGGGTGTAACTATGGTAGCCATGTCCTCATCATCCTCCCCTTCTTGAAAACAAAGCCGTCCTCGGCGTTGCTTAATCTGAAATATGGCTAACAATAGAGACAAGGTGTACACGTTGTATATGTATATGTCATTCATTTTAACTGATCTCAGTTGTGGCACATGTGACACAGTTATACAAGAGCACCCTTCAAAAGTCGTGAAAAATAAAGCCAATATATTATCACAAGAAGTCAAAGGGATGAAAATATTGCAACTCAGTTTGCACATATAAGTGAAGCTCTTATTCATAATAAAAGATTGGCAATGCTCATCATTAAACCATCCCAACCGTGATGAACCATCACCAAGATTAGAGGTCATATCAAAATGATTAAACATTGGCACTACTAGTTTCAAACGTATTTGATCCAAATCTGATCTTTTCACTGATTCACATTGTTCTTTTGCATCAATAGTTAATTCAATGGGTTCACTCAAAATTGTTTGATCACATGGCAAAGTCAAATCATGAACATAGTCCTCTAAAATAGCTGGTGTGATCAAAGTAGTGGGTAGCTCATCGCATGGTTCATTTAAATTGACAAGGAATTCATCATACTCATGTGGAGGTGGAAGATCGGTACCTTTGTCATTACGTCTGATGATCAACAAAGATGATGTAGGCACTC
>NC_057806.1:254966694-254971471 GCF_018294505.1 Triticum aestivum | reverse complement strand
TGTACACGTTGTATATGTATATGTCATCCATTTTAACTGATCTCAGTTGTGGCACATGTGACACAGTTATACAAGAGCACCCTTCAAAAGTCGTGAAAAATAAAGCCAATATATTATCACAAGAAGTCAAAGGCATGAAAATATTGCAACTCAGTTTGCACATATAAGTGAAGCTCTTATTCATAATAAAAGATTGGCAATGCTCATCATTAAACCATCCCAACCGTGATGAACCATCACCAAGATTAGAGGTCATATCAAAATGATTAAACATTGGCACTACTAGTTTCAAACGTATTTGATCCAAATCTGATCTTTTCACTGATTCACATTGTTCTTTTGCATCAATAGTTAATTCAATGGGTTCACTCAAAATTGTTTGATCACATGGCAAAGTCAAATCATGAACATAGTCCTCTAAAATAGCTGGTGTGATCAAAGTAGTGGGTAGCTCATCGCATGGTTCATTTAAATTGACAAGGAATTCATCATACTCATGTGGAGGTGGAAGATCGGTACCTTTGTCATTACGTCTGATGATCAACAAAGATGATGTAGGCACTCTAGGTGGCGACACGTCACATGGTGGAGGTGATGTAGTGCTCTCAACAATGGATGTTGTTGCCATAGGAGACGCAGTGGTGGAAGGAACAACCGTCGCAACTCGTGGGATTTGCACCTTCCGCTTGTTTATCTTGTGGGCAACACGTCTTGTTATCTCCTGTTCAGCTTTGCAAGCAAGACGAAACAAACGGTCCATAGGATAACATGTTTCATGAATTAGTATCTCCTGAATGTCACGGTTTAATCCTCCCCAAAATCTATCCATAAAATCTTCTTCACTTTCTTCTAAAGAGGAATGCAACAAGGTAGTTTGTAAAGTATCATAATATTTCGTTACAGTGTCACTACCTTGTTTTAAATGTTGCAACTTTTTAATCATGTCACGAGTATAATAAGCGGGGACGAATGTATGTCGCATGGCAAGTTTCAAAACATCCCAAGTAATAGGTATATAATCAGGGTGTAACCGACAATATTCACTCCACCAAACTAAAGCATAACCAGTGAAAGAACCGACCGCAACCTTAACTTTTTTACATTCATCAAAATTATGGGAAGCAAATATAATATTTATGTCGAACTCCCATTCAATATATAAAGCAGGTCTAAAACGGCCATTAAATGATGGTATAGAAACATTAACCTGATCATGTGCATTTGGATGTTTATGCACCTCTCGTGATCGTTGTGGAATTTGCATAGGTGGTGGCACGTCTCCCGCGATCGACAAAGCCCATGGATTGACTCTAGATCCTGTCATGATTAGTAGAAACAAGAAACAAAATCCAAAAATAATGTTCCTATAACTACTAGGATGTGGTAGTAAAACGCTCACAGTAAAGCAAATATCAATGTCTTACAATGTCTTACCATGCAGCAGGCGGTGATCGGCAACCAGCGGTGTCAAGTAACTCCAAAAGTTGGGTAAAGCGATTGCCAGGTGAACGTATGGATAGACGGTGTAGAAATATGTGGAGCTGGGTTGGCTTTATATATGTGGGAAAAAAATGCTACAACCACGTTAATTAGTGCAAGCTGAAAATTCGTTCAAAGTGGTCAAGTGCTGGTCCTAGGCTAGACTGTGCTAGAGACGCGAGCCTAAGACACAAGTGAAATTCACGTGCAAACGCAAGATGCAGCAAAAAATTTGACCGACGCAGCAATCAGAAAGTACAAGCACTTGTATATCTCTTCTACCACCAGATAATCCCTCCTTTTTTTTCTTCAGCCAACCGTACCAAATTAACTCGTCAAACTAGAACTACTAGCACGTATGATATCTCCAAATATTCGGTGTAGCTGCTCTCTCAACTGTTTTTTAACCTCAAACTTTTTTTCCTCACGTGCTGCACCCAGCCAACTTCTCTCTTCCCTTTTTGTTCTCCGTATTTTTTTTGAACTCTCTCTTTTTCTCTTAGGAAATGCCTTCTCTCTTCGAAAGAAAAAAACCCAATCCGGATGTAACTTCCTTTTCTTGTTTCTTCTTTTAAACTGAGCAAAAAAAAAACTCACCCTTTTATTTCCGAATTTCCAAGAGAGCAAATCTGCACCTTCTCTTTCCTTTTAAATATTTGTTCACAAGTCTATCTCTCCCTCACGTTTTGCTTTTCTCTTCATTCTCTCTCCTTTACTTTCCTTCCTTTACTTGCACTTTTTATTTCCTGGCCAAACCAATCTCTTTCCTTCTTCTCTCACCTCAAAATAAGATCAAGCGCTCACACTTTCCTTGTATACGTTTTCTTCTTTCCTTGTTTTTCCTCCGAATATCCCAAACGTCCAGAATTTGGAAACCTCCAACCGAAATTTGTTTTTCCCTTTTTTTTCTCTCCAAAAAAAACGTCCAGACTTGGAAACCTCCAACGGAAAACCAGATCTGCACTTGTTTCTTCTTTTAAGCCGATCCAAAGTTACCAAACTTGGAGGATTCGGTCAGATCTTTTCCCAAAACGTTATCCCAACTAAAGGAATATCCAAAGTTTCCAACAAACTCTCTTCCACGTTTTTTTTGTCAATCTCTGTTTTTTTTGGTAGGAAACCCAACCGAACCAGCCAACTAGTACTCCAAGTCGATGGAAACAAATCTGTTTTTTTCTTCACGTGAAGGCAAGGAAACAAATCTGCAACCAATGCGTTCTCTTTGCGTGGAGAAGCCAAACAACAGTTTTTTTTTTCAATATGGCCGATCCAAATCTGCCAAATAAAGCACTAGTATCCCTTCATGTGTTCGTTCCTTCCTTTTATTCTATTCCGAACTCAAAACGTGGACAATATATGATAGGATACCCACGAATCTATCATTCCAAATATCTGCAATTTTTTTTCTCTTCGGCCTCCACTTGTACCTAGCGAATGTGATCTCTTTCTTCCTAATCAATCTCAACTTCCTCACAACAAAAATACCACGTGATTCTCTCCTATTCTGTGGGAAATAAGTCTTTTTTTTCTTGCGGTCAAAACCTTCCACGAAAATAGATGCCTTTCCAAAATATTAGCCCTTTTTTTGGCTGGTCAACAGATCACGATTTGCACTGGCCCCTTGCCTTATCTTGCTTCAAAAGTACTAGTAGTATTCATGGTTTCTAAGGAAAACAATCACCACAATAATTCTGAACCCTTTAAATCTCCTCCTTTTTGTTATATTCAGTCCAGCCCAGGGCAACTCCTGTTTGCACCTCTTTCTTTTTCTTCTATTGGCTGATCCCAACCTTGCAAACTGTTGTATCACGTGATCCACAAAATAAGGGTCCAAACTTTCTCTCCAACAAGGATCACGATGCTGATTTTTTTTCAAAGACAAGTCAAGATGGCGACGAACGGCAACAACAGATGGATGATGATGATGGCGGCAGCGGCGGTGAAGAAAAGATCGGGCAGCGGAGAATGATAATGAAGTGGATGATGGTGTATGCGGATGCGGCGTGAACAAAACGTGACCAGAACTCGAAACTCTAAAAGACTAGACACTAAAAACCAGCAACTCGACACACGATGCAACCGAAAATTCAACAATGCAAAAACTAAGTGATAATAGCGAAAGGCTCAGACTGTTTGGGACACGGATGAACTAATCCAACTCTTTTTTGGTGGCTTTTTCTTGGACTCTAGGTACGAAGAACATATGCAATCTAGACTATGAAAAACTGGAAATCTCACCGAGCAACCTGAAAACTGATACCACTTGATAGAGGTGAGGGTGTCCCGATCTTTCGATGAGATGATAACTATCGATTTGGTGGAGACGACTTTGACGATCCGACTACAAACATGCACGACGTTGCGCCTTAGCAATCGCTAAACCAACTCCGGGAGGTTATTGACCACGCTGGAGCATGATCAACCTGACCACGAAGGTCTATTCCTGCAAGCAATCGAAGAACAAGCAAGAATATGATTAAGCAATCTGAATATTGCGAGTATGGATGAAGTATTGATAAAAGTGGGGTTTCATAACCGGTCTTGGTCTGGTCGTTGGACACAAACGAAGTACACGAAGTTGTAGCGAAGGCTAACTTTTAACTAAATAAAACCCAAGTCTAAACGAAGCCTTAAAGGCTATATATATAGGGAAAAGAGAGGGGATTTTGGCCAGCCTTGGCAAGGTGGGACTAAAACACCTCCTAAGTCCTTTCCCCTATAATATGGACTTTAAAAATAGATTACATGGGCCTGGCCCAAAATAAGGTGGCGCAACACCTACGGAGGAAATTTATGAAAGGCCATCTTGTATATTTCGTCCATCTTCTTGTATGTCATCATGGTGGCTTCAAAGTCCGGAAATCTCCACTTGAACCTCCGTTCTTGTTCTCTTTGCACGCACCTTCATCTTCGTGCTTGACCATGCTCCAATGTTCATCCTTCTTGTCCGTGCTAGGCCCTTCAATTGCAAGCAACACAAATGTATCTAAGTTAGGCAGCATCATATTCTCATGAACACTAGAAACATTACCAAGAAACGAAAGTACCTGAAAATTTAATTGGCGTATCTGAGCTCTAGCAACTGTTCCAAGAGGTAAAACAACAGGGGATATGGGTGTAACTATGGTAGCCATGTCCTCATCAACCCCCCGCACCCTCGATTCCCCTACTCAACCGCCACCGCCCACCCCCCGCACCCCTCCCCTACTCAACCGCCGCCACCAACCCCCCGCACCCTCCCCCGCTCCACCGGCATTACTGTTTGATGATATTTTAAAAAAAAAATTACTGTCTTATA
>NC_057806.1:254966290-254966684 GCF_018294505.1 Triticum aestivum | reverse complement strand
GCCACCGACCCGCCGCACCCTCCCCCGCTCCACCGGCATTACTGTTTGATGATATTTTATAAAAAAATATTACTGTCTTATAAAAAAAATTACTGTCTTATAAAAAAATTACTGTCTTATAAAAAAAATATTACTGTCTTATAAAAAAAATTACTGTTATGATTTAAACAAGTTTGAACATATTTAAAAACAAATAAGTATCAAACAGCATTTTAAAATGCATAAATTTTTTTTTGTGGAGCCTAGGAATCAAACCCAGGACCTCCTGGTGTGAGAACTGGCACCTGACCAGTCGAGCTAGTAGAGGGGAGTTGATGTGGATGAGGTCACGTGGGTGATAACCTGTTGGCTCGAGCGGAAATAAAAAAAATACTAATGGCGCACCAGGCCGAGG